>NC_090726.1:55144598-55147098 GCF_036898095.1 Palaemon carinicauda | reverse complement strand
AAAATAGAATAAGTTTAAAAAGAAACAAATATAAACATAATAAAATAAGTTTAAAAAGAAACCAAATGAAATAAAATAGAATAACGTTCCACATACAAGATGTATTTAAAGTTGGAAAATCTCACTTCAGAATTTTTTTTCTATGATAAATAACGTTTTGAAAACCTCAAACTTGATAGGAATTTCTCTGAGATAAAACGAAGATATCACAGACAAGGGAGATTGCCTTTTTTGAGGGTGGCAAATGAAGTTGGTTTCATTTTGAATAGCAGTAGTAAATAAGAACAATAGATTGTAAACTTTTTTTATGATTAGCCTAATGATTGCCACAATAAATTCATCGATCAACAAATAAACGTGAGTCTCCAGAAAATATCAACATTGTATAGACATTCTGGAAATAAAATATTAGGCAAATATCCGTAAACAAATCAAGAAGTTCAAAATGATTTGTTAACTGAAAGACCTATTCATTTTTACAGATAACTTTTCAATCAATCAATATTATTTTTCTTTCAAAATTAATTTATCGTATATTGCTACAAAAATGAGTTTAAGGAAATACAGTTCATTACGAAAAGAGGGCAGCATTATCTCAAATTGAGAAAATAAAAAAAATAAATGGTTGTGTAACAACTCCGGAGAGAACATGAACAGCACTAAAGTACGTGTTTACCAAAGCAAGTTCTCCCTGTTATTCTATGTCAAATTTGCAGAACAGCAGCCAATTCAATTCTGTATGGCCTCGGGTAAAGTTACGCAAACCAGAACAAAATATAAAAGACAATGGAATGAATTATCTCAAAAGCATAAAAACAACATACTGTCATCGCATAAATTACCTACATCAAAACTAGAACCAAGGCAAAATACGCCGTAGCCTGCAACGTCTCAATAGAAGATAATGACCGACTCAAGATGCAGAAGGCAAGATACACTTCAGCAGAACCTTTAAGGTACAAGAACATAAAAATAGCTGACGGCGTGGCTTTGGAAGACCGGCATCTCAAAAAATAATCTCATAATAATCACAAATCCCCTCCCCTCCCTCCCTCCCTCCGCCGACTCCCTCTAATTAGATGTTATCCCTTGGAAGAAACCAAACAACCACTCTGCCAACAAAAGCCTCAATTGGAGGGATCAGTTCAAAGACAATGGAGTGTGAAATTGTTAGTTGCTGGTTCAGCGCAGCAATGGCGCCGTCTACATACCCTAACCGCGGACAGAGATGACCAGAGGGATATTTGTGTTTTTATTATTATTCAAATTTCTCAAGCTTAAGTGCAATGTACGAGGAACTGGAATGATACCAATAGCTGTGAATTGTATTTAGTCTTAAGAAAATCTTAAAAAGACAGACAAAGTTTACGTCGAAAATCATGGCGCAAGATAGGGTGGGACCATGCATGCATAATCATACTACAAAATATTTTATGAGCACAATGACATCTATGCACAAATAAATCTAAAGTATTTTTCCTCAATCTGCTAGTGTAAAGCTATCCAGGTTAGTGAAAATATTCTCATAACTGATGAGTAAATTCCCTGACGTTTACAGCAGCATTATTTGTGGCAAAATAAGATTGACAAGCATTCTATTGTGCTTCATATATAAATATACAAACAAAAACAAACCTTCATAAACACAATCTTATACATCGTGATATACAAGCCCAAAAAATACGACTATACAAATCTCATTTAATAATCAAGTACAGAAAGAAGCAAATCCTCCATTGAACATGCATGTTACAAATGCTTTGTATATAGGACACTTATACTGTATATATATATATATATATATATATATATATATATATATATATATATATATATATATGTATATATATATATATAAACATATATATATATATATATATATATATATATATAAATATATATATGTGTGTGTATGTGTGTGTGTCAAGTCTTTAGAACTACTCCCGAGTTATGAAACTTCATTAAAGTTCCAGATGTATTCACCAGTATTTGCATAAATAATTTGTAAAAAAATCTTAAAATTTTCATATAAGATGTATTTGATGGGAGAATCTAATAGTATCTATATCTAAGCAGAAAGGTGATGCAATGGAATGTGGTAACTACAGGGGAACTAAACTAACAGAGCATGGTTTAACAGTTTTTAAGAGTGTTGGTTGTGGTGACCGATGTGGTAACGTCCCTGACTGGTGAACGCCAGACTTGGGTTCGAGTCCCGCTCAAACTCGTTAGTTCCTTTGGTAGCTGCAACTTCACCATCCTTGTGGGCTAAGGAGGGGGGAGAGACTACAGATCTATCTGGCGAGGCAACAGCAGCCATTGCCTGCCCCTCCCTGGTCCCAGCTTGGATGGAGAGGGGGGTTGGACGCTGATCATATGGTATATATGGTCACTCTCTAGGGTATTGTCCTGCTTTGTAGGGCAACGTCACTGTCCCTTGCCTCTGCCATTCATGAGAGATTGAAATAGATTGTTAATTGTAAAGATTGAGAAACAGCAG
>NC_090726.1:55119598-55139598 GCF_036898095.1 Palaemon carinicauda | reverse complement strand
TAGTAATTAAGGAACTATATGAGCAATATAATAATTCTATTTTCACAACCAATAGTATTCGAATAACTATTTGGCCAATACAATAATTTAAAACACCGATAGTCAACAGTGTATATAAAACCATAGTAGTTATGGTACATATTATATTAACCGTCTAAAATGTTAAAAGACCTACGAGGAATAAAGAACTATTCAAGCAATATAACAAATTATTTTACAACCAATGGTATTCGAATAACTATTTGGCTAATACAATATTCTCAAACACATAGTCTACGTGTTCATAAAATCATAGTAGCTATGGTACATAATATATCAATAGTTTATAATGTTAATAAACCCATAAGAAATAAAGAACTATTTATACAGTATAATTCTATTTTCACAACCAATGGTATTCGAATAAGTATTTGGCTAATACAATATTCTAAAACTATAACAGTCTATAGTGTTTATAAAATCATAGTAGCTATGGTATATAATATATCAATAGCCTAAAAAGCTAAAAGACCCAAAAGAAAAATTGAGCATTATATACCAATTTATCAGTCTAATAAGCCATATCATGATAGTAATCTGGGCAATGAAATAAATTAGAAACTTCAAATGAACAAATAAAACAACAGGCCGCAGAGAGAAGCTAAGAATAGACTGCCGAACGTGATATGGGTGTCGACCAGGGACTGTGTGAGGGAATTTGCTGAAGGCGATACATTATAGCGTCGTTATGGTGGAGGGATGGGATCCCGGAGATTATAACAGGAGACGGCGTGAAAGGTCCTCCTCCTCCCTTGGTGGAGAGAGAGGAGGATAGGTAGGGAGGGGAGAAGGGGTAGGAAGAAGGCTTTGAAGACCGTAATAGATGTAGGTAGGTACCCAGTGGTCAAGACAAATAGGGTTGGCTAGTCTGGGAGGTTAGGTAGGTATTCGTATCAACCATGTAGGAAAGGGAGGGGGAGGGGGGGGTAGCGGAGGATAAGCATGGTTCATATACTTTATATTATAAAGTTTATAAGATTCATGAAATAGTGAAGCAAGAAAAGTAATTGGTGTGAAACAAATAACAACAACAACAACAACAACAACAACAACAATAATAATAATAATAATAATAATAATAATCTTTACTCCAGCAAAAGCCATATAATCAAAATCTGAAAGATTATAATTATCAAACCGGAAAGGTAGATATTTTCTAGTATGTAAATACTTCAGTCGTCTCTAAACCTAAACTAGTAAAACATATTGATATTATATTAGTCTTAAATATCTTGCTTAAATGGGAAAACATCATTAAATACATATAGAGACATTTTACCATCTTTAGCTATTAAAACCAATCTCAGCATTAGATGAGACTTTAGGCAGAACACAAATATTTTCCTTAACACAAATAAATGAACCTCCTAAAAACATGAAGTTAAACGCCTAGTCGATTGAAAGATGCATGCAATCATACAACATTTATTACAGGATAAAAAAATCCATGGACTGCTACAGAGAAACTATTTTTTTTTTCCTCTCCAAAATCGGGGGTCATAAAAAAGGTTGGAGCGACAAGGCAGTCTAAGGCTTTATGCGAAAGGGGATTTGTTTTATATCTTTTAAACAAGCGCTGTTCATAGACATTCTCTGGGGTTTGGTGTGAGAAAATGTACTAGAAATATTTTCAAACGTTTAATATATTTATGACACTCTTTTAAACCCAAACTAACTTAGTGTTAACAATTTATAAACTAGTGGGACTTTCTTTTTTCATATACCTATACCTGTGTATATGGGCATCTGCGTTCGTCTGTAGAGATCCTATATTTATACTGTGCATGAGAGAGAGAGAGAGAGAGAGAGAGAGAGAGAGAGAGAGAGAGAGAGAGAGAGAGAGAGAGAGAGAGAGAGAGAGAGAGAGAAGAAAATATTATTTCCAATAAACTTGGAACAGTTATCCCGCAACAAAAATGTACCACGACGTAAGAAACACCCTTCATCACAAATATGGCATAAATGTTTAGATGGTTTGAAATGGTCGTATCACAATATTCCAAATTTCATATCACAGAAATGCAAAATTTCATTAGTAATGATCCTAAAATTTCACGAGACTAATTTGCGGAACAGGATCAATAAATACAGAATGTATCAGTCTTCAGAATTATACAACGCTTAATGTAAATAAATGTAAATATATATAAATAAAAGTTAAGGGAATAATGAAGCGACAAAGAAACAGAGGACAATCTTCCATAAAACCTACCAGATGAAGGTTTCATTCCAAACAAAGCTTACAGGTACGTGATATCCTTCTCCATTTACTATATTGACTGACGTTTCTCCAGTTACAGATGATGCCATACAGTGCTTCAGCATTTAAAGAGGAACTCCAAGGACAAAAAAATACAATGAACCAAGCGAACGGAGGTTTAATCATGCGAAAGCACAAAAAGCTTGCGAAGAAATGCTGTAGGTGGATCTTTAGAACGCGACATTAAAATCCTAGATGCTAGAACTCAAGTTACCTTGATAACCCATGAGATTCAGTAATAAGCTAAATAACCTAGATTGTCGAACAACAAAGGCCAGTGGTTCCCGGGGTAACAGAATAGAGACTCAGCATGACTTCCTTTTGAATGAGGTGTAAATGGAAGGCAAAAGTGGAAAGAAAAGAAAAGTGATTGAATAAATGTTGGGAGTTTATCAAAGGATAAAACAAAAAAAGAAGTACATCCAGTGCCTAAGAAAAGAGAGAAATTGTTGCTATATTTAAGTTGGAAAGAAAAGTAATTGAATTAATGTTGGGAATTTATCAAAGCATAAAACATAAAAAAAAGAAGCAATTCAAGTGTCAAAGAAAAGAAAGTGTTGCTATATTTAAGTTAGAAAGGAGAGTAATTGAATACATGTTGGGAATTTATCAAATCATAAAATATAAGAATAGGAAGCAAATTCAGTGCCTAAGAAAAGAGAGAAATTGTTGCTATATTAAAGTAGGAGAGAAAAGTAATTGAATAAATATTGGGAATCTATCAAAGCATAAAATATAAGAATAGGAAGCAAATCTAGTGCCTAAGAAAAGAGAGAAATTGTTGCTATATGAGTTGGAAAGAAAAGTAATTGAATAAATGTTGGAAATTTATCAAAGCATAAAATATAAAAACGGAAGCAAATCCAGTGTCTAAGAAAAGAAAGTGTTGCTATATTCAAGTTAGAAAGAAAAGTAATTGAATAAATGTTGGGAATTTATCAAAACATAAAATGTAAAAAAATGAAGCAAATCCAGTGTCTAAGAAAAGAAAGTGTTGCTATACTTAAGTTGGAAAGAAAAGTAATTGAATAAATGGGAATTTATCAAAGCTTAAAATATAAAAAAGGACGCAAGATCATTATCTAGGAAAGAGAAAAATTGCTGTTACATTGATCTTTCCTTAACAACAGGAAGTTAAAAGGGGCGAAAACGTTGACAATTACGTGACGAGCTATAGGGGACGACCCGAAAAAGGAAAGAAAGTGTAGAGGGATATATGGATGTCGGATTGGTGCTAAAAGTTCCTTCAAACAAGGATAACGGCCTCAGTAACAGAGAAAGTGACGTGATGTAAAGGGGGGATGGCAGATAGAAACAAGAATGAATTGGGCAGTAGCTGGATAGGAGTAGATATCGTAGGCTAGGGAAAAAAAAACAGAAAAAAACAGAGGGAAAATTAAATATTAAAAAATAAACTAGAAAGAAAGCCCAGAATACAGATAATAACATGGTGACGAAAATTGTAAAGAAACCCTTGGAGTTATATTTCGAAGTACACTAAATTTAGTCTGTCTACGAAAGTTTCTAAACCACCTCAGATGATTATAACTGAACAAATAAAATCAAACAAAGATAATGATGATATCTGGACTCATATCACATAGACAACATAGCGAAGGTCGTTTTAACTATTGAATCTGCATATGATGTGAATGCATGATTAACAATTTCAAATGAATATTAAATAATGAAATGAACAAACAATGTAGATATTATTCAATTCCATGCAGAAAGAAGCGAAGACTCCAAAATTACCAATGCTTAGTAATAATAGATGAAAAAATATGATAATTTTACTAAGGGCATTGGATTAATAAAGATAGTTTATAAGGCAAGTTTAAAATCTCCATGTATTGGAAATTTCGCTTTTTCTTCCTGACTTTATTTATTCCAATTTGAGCTTTAAAAATATCAACCAATGCATTTGAAACTATTCTATTAAAGCATCACTATTAATGAAGCGACCTGGTCAAAATAAATACTTCTTAAGGTATACTAAAAAAAACCTAAAAGGTCAGGTAAAATGATTCCCCTTTTGTTCTTCGGAAAAAAAATCGTACCAGTTTCAACTTGAAAAAAAAAGAAAAAAGTTTCTCTCTCAAGTCCATAGGGGCGGTAATATAATTTCCCTTTGAAAACCTTCCTTCAGAAAACCGTACCAGTCTCACCTTGAAAATGTACCAAACAAAAAACTGTAGTCACCACCCATCACCCAGGGCCCTTAACAATCCCCAACCCCCTTGCCAGTTAATAAGAACATAGAGAGGGTAGGTCCATTTACATATAACAAGCATCAACCAAGAGCTCATTGGACATCTCAGGCCATTTTGCCCTGAACGGAGGCTTTCCAGTGGGCTTCCAAGCGTAAACTGGACGACGTCGGAGCGTGTCTCCTCATCCAATTTACATTTAACAAGCTGAGCTCGGACTGAAGTTAAGCTCCGCCTAAGGCTTTGATCGAAGAATCATAGCTGTTGTCGACTCGTGATCGGGTTTCCAAGAACACTTGCAATTAACAAACCAAATAGAAATGCTACAAAATATATTGGCCAAAAACATAAAAAAAAAAAGTTAAATATCTGTTAAAATAATTTTAAAGCTCTTCTTTCAGATCACAAATTAATTCCAAATCTAATATGGCGTCTAAAAAACAAAAGCTTCATGAAAATAAAAAACCATTCCACGGCGAGTGAATCAATTTTAATAATCTATAATACGTTGTATTAGTAATAATACGAAATATTTTTATTACCTCAAGAAATTAAGTGGATTTCTATAGCACCCAAAATTAAGCCAGGTTTAGAGATATAACTGGGATTCCCCTTTTAAATTTTGATTAATTTATATCACTAAATAATAGGTCAGATCTTGAGAAGAAATAAATCACACGAGAGAGAGAGAGAGAGAGAGAGAGAGAGAGAGAGAGAGAGAGAGTAAAATTAATCAACACTGACAACCAAATACCACTTTTGTAGCATATAAACATGCAACTACTCCAATGGGGTATCTATTATAACAATCATTGTTAGCCTGGGCATAGCAGAGGTGCACACAAGTAAGCAATTTGCTACATTTCCTTTATAAACAAACAATTACAGTCTGTAGTGGACAACGAAGTGAGGACAACATCTTGAGCGTTGGTCCACAAAAAATAAATAAACATACTGATGTACAAGTATATATACAAGGCTCGTCAAGTATATCACTGGAACAGATCAATATAGAAAACACCTGTACGTACATGTTGTTGTTCTTGTTGTTGATTGCTTGTCCTCCGGCCAGACTATGGCTCTTTCAAAAATGCAGTCCATATGTATGTGTATATGTTGATGTATATGTGTTATTATTATTATTATTATTATTACTTGCTAAGCTACAACCCTAGTTGGAAAAGAAGGATGCTATAAGCCCAGGGGCTCCAACAGGGAAAATAGCCCAGTGAGGAAAGGAAACAAGGAAAAATAAAAGAATAGTAACAACATTAAAATAAATATTTCCTATATAAACTACAAAAACTTTAACAAAACAAGAGGAAGAGAAATAAGATAGGAGTGTGTGCCCGAGTGTACCCTCATGCAAGAAAACTCTAAGCCAGGACAGTGGAAGACCATGGTACAGAGGCTATGGCACTACCCAATATTAGAGAACAGTAGTTTGATTTTGGAGTGTCCTTATCGTGAATGAGCAATATCGCGCACGTATGCATATGACATTCTGAGTACATGCTATATATACTGTAGAGGCAAGCGTTCAATTAATTACATATAAAGTTATAACGTTGTGCAGATGGAGGGCGAAAAGCTAGTATATTAGCAGAATAAGAGGACAATTTTCTTTTGAAACGTTACTGGAGACTAACCTAGCATTATACAAATTATAGCTTTATTCAGTGAAAAGTGAGTTTGGCGAGGAAATGCCTACATTGAAAACTTTTCACCCTCATTATCCAACGAGCGAAGAAGTCTTCTTGGAAAATTCTAAAGGCACGTGACATACCGATGAATTCATGTTCTTTTATGAGCATTTTAAAAGGAAAATAACACAGACACACACACACACACACACACACACACACATATATATATATATATATATATATACTGTATATATATAACATGAGCACCTGATACTCTGATGCAATAACCCGCAAGGAAAAGTATTTTCACTTTCCTTGTCGTTTATCATCTGTACACACACCCATAATATATACTGTGTATATATATATATATATATATATATATATATATATATATCAACCTCATACTTGGGATCGAACCCTAGCCCCTTCTAATGAAAGTCCAGGTCTCTTCCAACCATGCCACGAGAGACCTGGCCTTTCATTAGAAGGGGCTAGGGTTCGATCCCAAGTATGAGGTAGAAATTTATTTCTATTTGAGCACGATGTTGTGTTGATATTTATCCATATATATATATATATATATATATATATATATATATCCCTGAGATTTTCATTTGACTAAAATGAAGTTGCAACACCAATGACTCTTCTATCAAGTCTGGTTTTGGTTCAGGTCACCAATCCATGAACTGCTTATCCGAAACGTAGCTGTTTTTATCTTGTAAGATTGTTTTGCGTTTATAGACGGTACAAATCAAGACCTAAAAAAAAATAATCTAAATCTTAACTCTTGCTCGGGTCCTTTTTTTAAACACATATTCGCTGCATTTTGCTCACAATATGTTTGTAGACGATAATTTACAGTAAGTTGGCAGACTTCTTAAAGACTGCACTGTTCAATACAAGAGAATGAATGGGGTAAATGAAGTATCAACTTTCTACCTCACTGAATCTTTGTCTGTTTGTCTGTGTGTCTACAAATGTGTGTTTGTCGCGTGGAAAAAAATAGAGCTTTATAAAAACATCAACTTAAAACACCTTGCACAGGAAGGAGAGAGAGAGAGAGAGAGAGAGAGAGAGAGAGAGAGAGAGAGAGAGAGAGAGAGAGAGAGAGAGAGAGAGAGTGTGTTCACGTAGCAACACTATGCTCCCTTAGATAATATACAACCTTTTCACCATAGTGTAAATTCTGAGGCCAACCTCATTTTCAAATGTCCTTCCTGATCACTACATACTTAAGTCTGCTTCGAAAGCTAGGCATCACACACAAAAATAGAAAAAAAATCACACACATACACACACACACACACACACACACACACATATATATATATATATATATATATATACTTACAAGTGTGTACGCCGTTTGCTGTACCTAAGATCATTGTGTATCAGAAAAGTTAAGCATCGATGAGTCTGGTAACTGCTTGGATGGACGACTGTAGTAATTTACAGACGTGCAGTACAGAGAAAATACTGACAGAGAAACACTAAACTAGACAAATGACATAAGGCAAAGGGTCATTTATAGCATCATACATTTTAGTTTCTTTACATCCAAGTAATACTGTACGTTAGCTATAAATGAGACATCTGACTTGGACAAAGTAGAACCGTTTATATCTCAGAAAACACAATAAACAACAAACTCCAAACAAATGATAGGGATAATTTTGTCGCAGATCTCCAAGGAGCGAGTCGAAGTATCTGCATCAGGCCATTTGCAGTCCCGACGTTCAAAACAATTCCCTGAAAACGTCGTTGAAGATGGACCTGGATTTGGTCCAAATTGGAAGGAACGGTTACAATGGCAGTAAATCTTGGAAATGATTTTGGAAACACTAAAAAGTTTGTTTTACTTTGTCGGCCAAATTCTTTAATCATTATCGTTTAGATCAACGATATCAACTAAAAACAGGCTATTCAATTAAATAACAGGAGGTGGTAATGAATCTATTAATATTTGTTTTACACGAACTGAGTGTCTTCAACATTTATGACAAGTAATTTAAAAAAGGTTCTATGCCTGTGTTATTAATGCACAGATATGAGAGAGAGAGAGAGAGAGGGGAGAGAGAGAGAGAGAGAGAGAGAGAGAGAGAGAGAGAGAGAGGATATTTATATATAAATCTGAAATGACAGAAGAAATAATTTGCAAAACTGTATATAACAATTTCCAAAATATCAAAACTAAGGTCACTGAAGCAGAACATTTGAAACAGGAGCGAGTCTTCTGGATCGACCTTTAATTTCCTTCGTGTTTCTCTTAAATCTTGGAAAAAAATCACGAAGAGCATGAATTGAAACCTTATACAATTCTTTCAGATTTATTTTTCTATTCCATTTTACGAGGTCTTTCTACATTGTCTGAAAAGGTCACGAGTTTTCGTTTTCACTGATTCCTGTAGCGGGATATATCTGAAGGCGTTCAAGGATCCAGAAACTGAACGTGACATACTGGTTTCATTTCAGTTTCAGATAGTGATGATGAAAGACAATGGGAACGTGTGGTCATTCAGCATCAAAGTCATAACTTTAAAAGCAAGGCTGGGTCTGACTGACAATCTTCTAGCAATTTGTGTATGGCTACTGTACACACACTGACACACATATACAGTATGTATATATATACATATATACACACATATTTATATATATATATATATATTTTCTTTTATTCTCATATATACATATATACACAGTATATATATATATATATATATATATGTATATATATATATATATATATATATGGATATATATATATATATATATATATTAATTATAATAAATGCAATCGTTTCTATTCATCTGACCAATGAAGATTAGTGACGGTGGGAGACTTTTGTCTGATAGCTCACAGCAAATCAACCTAGTATGGGTGTCCATGACAAGTACAGGTTTTCTGATCATGGTGATACACAAACCTTTCACCACGTTATTATCACTGCGAAAGCAAATGTTAATATACGAGAAGGTCGAGACCACAAGTTTAAGTACCGTTCCGAAGCTCGGCAAATGTACAGCCGTATGCATAACTAAATATAGTATAGAACAGGACTACTCCGTTATGATAAGTTACAGTCAATCCTGAAATAATAGTAATGAGGCAACTCTGAAGAAGGGTATGGTTACATATAACCAAAGCTGCAGTATCTTTTTTAACAATAAAATGCTGATTAAACAATCATGGCAATGAAACTGATTGATTGACTTGATGGATTCCTGCGCGAGAAAAGACAGACAGCCTATCTAAGTGCTTCGTATAAGAAATATCCTGTTCATCTAAGTGCATTGTACAAGAAATATCCTACATATCAAAGTGCTTTGTGCAAAAAAAAAAAAGCTGAATAGATTCAGGAAACAATAACTCTATCTATCTACCATATGGCATTTACCCCAATTTTGGGAGGTAGCCAACAACCAAAATGAAACAAAAGATTTTTTCCTCCTTGACTGACGAGGTATCAATCGAATTTGGTTTGTACTGCTAGGGTGCCACAGCCAAATATTTGGAAAAAAAAGGACGAAAATTAAATAGTAGTCGACCATGAAACCAAAGCCACAGCATCTTTCCAGCTACTCGCATATATAAACGAAATCAAATCTGATCCAGTAGCATTCCAGCTCGAACAGTAGACAAAATTATATAGAGTAACTAAAGAAAAATTGACTGAAAAGGCTAAAATTTCAACACTACACTCATCATAAGGAGAGAAACACACTGCCTTTCATGGAGGTAATGATTTTGCTTTTTGTAAAATAGTGGCTTCACTGACTACCTGGTGTCTTGCAAGGATCATGCGCAGGCAACCAGAAGCCATAATTTGGTAATCATCTTGAAAATTGGTATGTTGGTATCCTTTCTGGCCTTATATTTGATAACGTTAAATTCTTAAGAAACAATCAAATGCGGACCTTTATGGAAAAGCCAATTGGGTAGGTGTCTCATTCAGAGAAATATCAGTTTAACAGACATGCTATTGATGTAAGAGTAATCAAATATCTATGCATTCGTATCATATGGCAAAAATGTAAAAGAGTAAAAATAGGTGGCAAAAATATCATGGGTTGAACCCACCCCCAACTCCCTATTGACACTCCACCTATCTCTTAGGAAATAGTGGGATTGAGGAAAACTGAAGGAAAGAGGAAGAGAAAAAGGTAAAACAGCAGTTACCAGTGATGAACCAGATTTTTCTACCATCACACAACCAATTGTGAACTGTCATAGAGGGTAATAAAGGGCATTATGAACCGTTGCTGGACTGTCCCATGTCAACAAAATACTAACAAAAATTGGCCGCATATAGCCTGTTCCCTTCAAACTGAAAGAGAGAGAGAGAGAGAGAGAGAGAGAGAGAGAGAGAGAGAGAGAGAGAGAGCAATGTAACCGAAAATAAAATGTGTAAAACAAAAACAAAATCCCAACACGGACGGTTCCCTTCACTATTAACCGATAATAACAGAAACCTACTACGTTTACGACTACAAAATCCAGAAAATAAAATAGTACTAGAATGGCAATGAAAGAGAAAATTAGTTTAATTACCACCAGTGGGTTCCCCCGCTGTATGGAACCGGAAAAGCGGCCGTCAACATGAAAAAAAGTAATAGTTTCGTGCACGAAACAGATCACCCATGGCGCTGTGATGATGAAATAGCCGAGGACGATGCAATTGACTGAAAAGAAATAATAATAGATACTCTTTTATGAAACCTCTTCTAAAAACAACGGAAAGAATTATTGCGCTGTCAGTCAAGGTAAGCATGAATTCGTAAGAAAAAGAAAAGTAATAATTTTAAAACAAAGAAGTCTAAACGAAAGATCTTTGAGCTAGTCCGTTAAGTATCCGACCGTTCAATGCCTTATAGAGTGCTGTAGTCAGGAATAACATGATAAATAAATACATAATGATGACGTAAAATGAGTAATTAGATTCAAGTGTATAAGCCAAGTCAAGACTTTCATACAACTTGTCACTAATTTAAGTTTATTAGCAAACTCTACGGTGAATGACAGGTTTAAAACGCGCTCATGAATGGCAGAGGCAAGGGACAGAGACATTGCCCTATCAAGCAGGACAATGCCCTAGAGACTGACCACATATACAAATGATCAGCGCCCAAGCCCCCTCTCAACCCAAGCTAGGACCAAGGAGGGCCAGGCAATGGCTGCTGATGACTCAGCAGATAGACCTACAGGCTCCCCCAAAACCTCCATCCTTAGCTCACAAGGAGGGTGAGTTTGCAGCGACCAAAGAAACTAACGAGTTTGAGCGGGACTCGAACCCCAGTCTGGCGTTCACCAGTCAGGGACGTTACCACATCGGCCACCACAACCCTAAAATATGGAGATAAGTGCTCTCCTAGTAAACAACCGCACATCGAACACCCCCCATCCCTAACATGCAATAGATGAGGCAGAAATATGTCATTTAGTCTCAGAACTGATAATTTGATCAGAACAATATGCTAAGAAACGTCCTGGCGTACTAGCTTTTTTAAAAGGGCGTCAGGTGTTGATTCAGAGACGAGGAAGGGTGGGATTGCTTAGTTGTTGAAAGAATTTATTTACCAAATGCCCAGAACAACTATCATCTCTCAGCAATTGAACACTTTCTTCTCCATACTTTTTATATAGACTACGTTCAACTTATATATCTCAACCAGCAACACTAAAGGCTTAAGTTAATTCTTTACCAGATCTCCTGGAAGAAAGGTATTTAATAAACAAATGAGATTACATAAGCTTCAATCTCACGAGGAATAGGCGTTAGAATAAAAGTATCTTTCAGTTTCAGATACAGAACAACGATCCTTCGGAAGAAAAATCATGCAAAAATAATTAAACATCATTTTAAAATTTTCTTCCTCCCATTCCAGTTTCAGACCTACATCTTATCCAACAAATAGCGACATCTTGATCCCAGATTGGACAACCTTTGATCCAGATTTCAATATCATATTTCCATTTTTGGGGGGTAAATTTTACGATTGCCATTGAATTCATGTTCTTCATTCTTAAATAACTTGTATTCTTAATTGAACAAAATTTTTAAAAATTAATTGGTAACCAAAAAAATAAGTAATTCATAAACCCCCTTAATAGAGGATATGGTTATAAAATAAGTCCAGTAAAAATTAAAAGTGCCAAGTATCCTTTGAAATGTATAGTCCTTCAACACTTTCAAACAGGAAAAAGACTTTCAGGTAATCACCCAAATAATGTGTCATTCCTTTCAAGAACCCAAATAATGTGTCATTCCTTTCAAGAACCCAAATAATGTGTCATTCCTTTCAAGAATATTAAGGAAAAAATAACCCTTAGCAAATTCTCTGTCATTTATACCTTCCTTGAAGAATTTCAGCAAGCTCAAAATTTACACAAAATGTACATCAGTCGGCCCAACTAAACATTGTTATCAAACGTTACCAAAGGATGAATAATGGGTGGATAAGAAACCGACACTACTTCACAACGTCCAGGTTTATAATCTAGCTACTAGAGTTGAAAATTGCAAATTCCTATACTCGTTAACCAGATGCCACTCATAAACACAGCAGGTTATCGCAATTTTCCGTGTATACCGAAAAAATTGAGGTAAGAAAATATGGGAAAATTCTTTCAAATATGTTCACATGTTTTCCACATATATAAAATATTCACATCATATAAAAATAGACAAGAATAAAATTTTAAACCTTTTTTAAAAGGTAGTTATTCCAAGTTTAACCTTCAATAATGGTGCAGTAAAGCTCTTAAGTGTTCCAATGAGGATATGTATTCCTTCTACATCATTAACACATTCAGGAAAAAAAAAAAAAAAAAAAAAAAAAAAAAAAAAAAAAAAAAAAAACCGGAAAATCATATTGTCTAGACAATCTTGAAAAATATATATGAAAAAAAAATAATAAATACATAAATTGAATCTTTTTTAATTTGTTTAGTTCGACTCGCTCACAATTTCTCATCTAACCTTGATTGGTTGAAACGTTCTTACTGACCCTTCTATTCTTTTTTTTTCTGCATCGGGATTAAATACAATCAACGCTTTCGCAAAACATAAAAAAGAAATTCAGACTGACTTTCATGAGCAATATATATTTATTTAATAAAGGCTATTACCAAAAGAGATTTTAACATTAAATTTTCTTATCGTAAATAAATAATTTTTTTCTAGACTTTTACTTTGTAACTTGTGATTTTACAAGATACCCACTCTTTATTGTTATCTCTATTTTAGCAATTCATTCCGTCGTTTTGTGAACCCATGATGTATGTATTCATAAAATCGAATTTTGTGTTAAAATGTTGATTGACCACTCTCCTACTTACGCATCACCATAGTAATGTGGTAAGTACATCCTGTAAGTACAGAGCCATGAATCCATCATGACTTTGATTATCTACGGAACCGTGAACGACCGATTGGACTCCGATACAAATGATACAAAACACTTAAGAAAGCATGCTGTAACCTAATTACTGCACTATATTGCCCCTCGAGTTGACAAAAAAAAAAAATTACGAACAATAATTTTTTGTGTTACATATTATAAATATAAATTTACAGTAATATCGACGACCATCTTTACGTATTGGAATTATGGATAGGGACAATAATTTTAGGGCCTTTTTAATAAATCAAAATCTCACTCTTTCAGGGAATGAAATTGTTCAAGATTTCCGCAATCTGAAAATAAATTCAAGCGGAGCATTATGAAATAATATTATATTTTTTTCCAGATTTTCCCTAAGGGCTAAGACCACGTCAATCAAATTAGGATGAAAATTTGCAAGGATATAAAAAAAAAATATCGTCACTGTACAAAAGCCAGTCAATTAAAAGTTCTCTTTAAAGGTTTTAAAGGTCGTTCATGAATGGCAGAGGCAGCGGACAGCGTCAATGCCCTAGCTAGTAGGACAATGCCCTTGAGACTGACCATATATACGAGTACATAATATGATAAGCGCTCAACAACCTCTCCACCCATGCTAGGAACAGGAAGGGACAGGCAATGGCTGCTCCCCCAAGCCCCACATCCTTAGCTCACAAGGATGGCGAGGTTGCTGACACTACAATAGCTTGAGCGGGACCAGAACCCCAGTTCGGCAGATCACCAGGCAGGGACGTTTTCAATAGGCCACCACCACAACCCTAACATTGAAAGACAGAATGCAAATAAAAGAAGAGTAAAGAACACAACTAGACGAAATGATAACAAATCATGAGCCAGACCCACACTGGCAAGTAAAATTACGAGAGAGAGAGAGAGAGAGAGAGAGAGAGAGAGAGAGAGAGAGAGAGAGAGAGAGGAGAGAGAGAGAGAGAGAGAGAGAGAGCTGCTGTAAACAGTAGGTGATTTATTATCTGTGATCAACGTTCATAATTTCTCAATTATTCTGCTCTAATTTCGTAAATATGGCCCTGAAGTCTAGCGAAAGGTTCTCCTAATTAAAAAGCAATCCACTTGGTAATTTGTTGGGAGGACAATTTTTATCCCAATTTCCTTAAAAAATAGAGTGAATTGAATAAAAGAAATGAACGATAAAAAAGAATAATGGTACTTGTAGTATTATACTGTACATTTCGTAAGGATATATCTGTACTTAGTTTTGCGTTATGAGGAATGACGAAATGTCATAAAAGTAAGGAAAACAACATTTCTACTTTAATTAGAATTAAAAATTAAAACAACAAATGAATAAAAAAATATTTCAAAACGACATACCCAAATATTAATCTTTGCACAATGACGTTAAAGGTTAAAAAAATCCTTATTGAGCATTGACTATGATGCACTATCATTATTATTACTAGCCAAGCTACAACATTTAAGTTGAAAAAACAGGATGTTACAAGTCCAAGGCCTACGACAAGGAAAGCAAGAGTGCGGAAAGGAAATAACGAATAATATATTAAGAGCTTTAACAACTTTAAAATACGTCAGACGTAAGTAAACTATGAAAATAGAACTATTTGAGACATGTTTGGAAATTCTTAAGTTCCCCCTATTCGACCGTCAGATTAGGAGGATCATTCCACAATCTGTTGCCATCTACAATAAAACTTATAGAATACAGTGAAGAACTGCAGTGCTGATGGAGAGGACAAGACTGTTAAAATTAACTGCATACTAATAGTACGCACAGGATGGTACTTTCTGGAAAGATCTGAATGTGAACTATGATGGTCGGAATTATGAAAACTCTTATGGGACATCACCACAGAACTAACTTGACGACAGGAACAAGAAACTTAATAGATGGTAAGTTTATTCCAACAAACACAAAGATGAGAGTCAGCTGCTGAAAACTAGAGAGGAAAACAATACTAAAAAAGCAATAATATATGAATAAAAAATTTCCTAACGAGAGATAGATCACCGAAAATTTTGAAAGACTTTCTCAACCTATTATTTTGTTCAACTGACGAAGCAGACCGAATGTGTTTCTCAAAAGTAAATTTGCAATAAAGAATCACACATAGATTTTTAAATGTAAAAACTTGGAAGTTGATTTATCCTATTTTCAATCATATATCTACGTTTTGCTAGGGTTCCACCAAATCCCCCATAATTTGCATCTTTCACTAATTTTAATGAGATCCCTATTAAGAGATTCAGCAACCAGAGGTCTGCATTCAGGAAATGGAAGTTGTAGCATTAACTGCATGCGCAACAAGTTTGTTTTCTAGGCCAAACAACATATCATGCGCATATAGTGTAGAATGTAACGGGCCGAGAACACTACCCTGTGAGACACCCGATATTACATTCCTATAATCACCAACTACTCTTTGCAATAGATTGCTGAAAAGAAAGACCCACCTACTCCCATCTATCTGAAAACAAGGGCCTCATGATAACACGGTCATGGGCAGCAGTGAAATCAAGGCCATTCATACGAATTTCCTGACCATAATGGAGGTATTTCAGTACAGCATTGTTTTTTTTTTTTTTTTTTTTTTAAAGAAAGGTCATTACATGCTCCAGGGCTTTGGCGAACGGCTAAATACAAACTAGTGAATTGATGATTACCTTCAACCTGTTTAGACGTTTGGCCAAAAGATGCTCAAAAGTTTTGAATATGGGATTTGTGAAAACTGGACGGCAATAAGCAGGAGCTCAAAAATCAGATATCTTTATACAAAACAAAGGAAAAATACTCTGAACTCTAAGAATTCTTCAAAGCTTATAAGTCAAAAGAGGAGGGGGGGGGGGGGCATGGCTATAAACGCATAACTACCTGTATATTTCATTCCCCACCAAACCCAACGCTAGAGTTATCAGGTAAACATTCTCTCTCTCTCTCTCTCTCTCTCTCTCTCTCTCTCTCTCTCTCTCTCTCTCTCTCTCTCTCTCTCTCTCTCTCTCTCTCTCCATTGAGACCAAGACCTTGGAATCTCCCGCATATAGGTACCATGCTGAATCTAATATACCATCAATTTCTAAAGACGTAAAGGCGACTCAACTATCAAAGTGAGAGAGAGAGAGAGAGAGAGAGAGAGAGAGAGAGAGAGAGAGAGAGAGATTCGACCTTTCCCTATAAACAGCCGTATAACTACCCTACATAAAAAAAAGAAAAAAAAAACAATATCTTAAACCTGCCAATACGGTATTTCCATATATATTTTTCTAGAGAAAATCTTGCTGCATTAGAGCATTTTAGATCTGCAGTTCTTTCCCATCAGGAAATATAAAAACAAAGATTATACTGTTATGATTCGTCTTAGGATATAGCCTACCTATATACCTTTAATGACAGCATCTTATGTTTACTTTCGTGTTTTCTTTTTGTTTACTGTATTTATAAAACACATGGTGTAATATGCTTTAATACCTGACCATCTGATAATTGCTTTCGTATGTTTTTCTTTATAAAACGCCCGACGAACCAATGAAAGAGGTCTAAGATATAAACAGCCCTTAGTCCTATAACAACGGGTGAGCTAAAACATTTGGAAAAAGTGGTCACATCATTAGAGAGTGAATCTTTTTTTTCCCCTTGAATCATTTACAGACTTATCCTCAGGCTCCTTTCGAAATCCCAACAAGCATACCCTTTTACAGTTACACATAAAGAAAAGATAAAGAATTTGATTAAATTCTAGTGTTTTAATTTCGCAAGGACTCCGGAAGCAATGGTTCGATTTGCCTCACCATTAAGAGCGGTTATATTTTCTAATAATGATAAACTTTACCTATATTTTTTTCACAAGCTACTTTAAATGCCAACAACAAAATGAAGGGTATAACTGGTAACAAAGCACATTTACAAGGCGAGTTACTGTCCTTAAGCCACCAATTACCTTCCTGTCTATATATCAAGAGAAGTAACTGTAAACAGAGCAATAAACATACAAGTACTTGTCATAATGATTGTTAAGGCACTGTACTATAAAATTCAAGTGATTGCATAAGTCACTTACCTCAATAAAAAGACCTGGGAAATTCCCCTAAATCTAAAACTGCTCTTGGAACTCTCGAGTATAAGAACCAGAAAATCGACACACTTTAAGATGGTCCAAATGGAGCCGAGGTTGCTATTCGGTCTTCCACATCAGGCTCTTGTCTCTGTGCCACAGGATTTACCAAACAACAATAATCGAAATCAACCCATTCGGAACCAGAACGCAGTATATATTCATCCTCTCAGCTTGTGAGTGATTTGGAAAGCTGTTACAATAAACACACTTCTAGTACAGTTGACTTCATTCATTCCTGTACACTTCACGGGAAGCTATGGGGACGTCTGACAGGTCTGCATTGTAGCGTGTAACGCTGTGTTCAACAAAAGAGAAAATGTTGGCAACGCTGTATGTAAAACAAAGTCGCTGAATTTTTGAAGATGTGATCAAAAGCATTTTTATTAATTCTGCTAAGTGCACTTTTCTGCTGCACTTCGTAAAATTAATAAAAAGGCCTTTGATCACGTGTTTACAAGCCTAAACACTTTGTTTAACATGCAGGGCTACCTACAGTTTCTCTTTTGCTAAACATAGCGTTACCTGCTACAATGTAATGCTGTCAGACGTCTCCTCAACTTCCCGTGAAGTGTACCGGAATTAAGGAAGCCAACTGTACCTTTGATGAACTCCCAGAATTGCAGTAACCTTGGTAGTTTTAAATATAACTATAAAAAACAAAGAAGAACCGGAAAACACCGAACGTTTCTTATCGCCAACAGCTACCTAGCCACACCACAATCTAACTAGGGAGATCCTCTATCTCCCTCCACATCAAACGAATGAGCAGCACAGTACAGCAATTTAATAAAAAATCGTAAAACGGAAAACAAGAGGCCCGGAGCTACCCCATCCCTGCTTCGTTAGTAAGTCAATCAGTGAGGGTGAGGGGTTCAATCCTGACAAGGTCAGTGAGGTGTCTGGGTGTAAATGGGACACGCCCACAAAAACAAATTAGTTTAAGGGATGTGAGAAGAGAAAGATTTTCTGTGCGATTCCGAGGTTTCAGTCAGTTGTGCTGCGGTAGAGACATTTTCCTATCTGTTAGGTCGAAGAATATATCAGGGGAATTGAACCTAGGTGTCACAGATCATGAAATCACAAGGCAAAAATAGATATAATATAATCGTTCAAATGAAAAAGATACTTTATAAAACACTTAGCGTACGCGACCCGTCAAAATTGGTGTCCAAATATTTAGATAGATATGCACCAAAACACACATTCAACTCTTACCACCCCACCCCCCTTTCATAACTAACTATAACACGTTAGCTTGTGCAATTTGTAGGATATTGTTGTTTTCCGAGTGGTTGCCGTTCACCGTGACAAGAATATATATCATCATCTCCTCCTACGCCTATTGACGCAAAGGACCTCGGTTAGATTTCGCCAGTCATCTCTATCTAGAGTTTTTAAACCACTACTCCATTCATCACCTCCTACTTCACGCTTCAAAGTCCTCCAACTCTTTTAGTACCTTGTGGAGCCCAGTTAAAAGTTTGGTGAACTAATCTCTCTCGAGGAGTGCGAAGAGCATGCCCAAACCATCTCCATCTACCCCTCGTCATGATCTCATCCACACATGACACTCGAGTAATCTCTATTATAGTTACACACACACACAACACACACACACATATATATATATATATATATATATATATATATATATATATATATATATATACTGTATATATATACACATAGTCAGATACTTGTTCTTTAAATATAGGGGAGATCCTATTTTCAATCACATAATCTGAACAACTATAAAACTGATAAAAAAGAACAAAATTAAGACTAATCCAGTTGAAACTGTGACAAGGCTGTATTACCTTAATTAGGTCCTTTGTAAAGAGTTAAAGAACAAAAAGATGTAATATAGCTAATGGGTTTTATAGGATTAACTTCAAACCTTCAACATTACTAAAGGCTTTAAAGCACAACCTAACCAACAAACAGAAAAACTCAAGTCTAAATTTAATCATTTACACTTAGACGTCTAAACCATTTTCACCGACATCCACTAGAGGGCGCCGACGAAGGAGACGAACAGCGTGATCTTGGAGAAGGACGTCTTGAGCTCCTTTAATTCAACATTTATTTCCCAAAAGAAGAACGACCCTTCCACTTCACCTCGGTTAATAGATTCCAACTGTCTCTCTTAATTACATCAAATGACACCGTGAAATCCCTTCTATAATTAAACATAATAACCAATTACATCAGATTAAAACCTAATTACACAGACTGAGACAAAGAGCCGTAACGTTATAAAGGTAAAATGATGTGCAATAGTAATTATATTATTCACTTGATGGCGATAACGACATTTAAGCACAAGAAGACAAAAAGTATAACTTTT
>NC_090726.1:55112098-55114598 GCF_036898095.1 Palaemon carinicauda | reverse complement strand
AACAGGATTAACAAATAATGCAGTAGGATGTAAAAAAAACCGCTCCATTTTAAAAGAGTATTGAGTAGACAGGGTACCAACTTATATTTAGATGAAAGCAAGGAATCGACCCTTCCAATTATAAATAAAATGCTGTGCGTCCTACCATTGGAATTAAAAAAAATTCCAATTTAACAATATAACTCATCAAAGTCACCTCGATAATCAATATACCTAAAAGTCAAAATAACCATGAAACAAACTGCAACACTGTAATACATTTTCATTTCACACCTTTATGTGAAATCCAATTAAAAATACTGATAAAGTTCTCAAGTGTACTTACCAGACTGAATATTCTCCCTGATGATGACCACGTGATTATCGCGGTCAGGTCTCGTGTGCTCGTGCCAAAAGCCAACCACGTGACCTAGCTCGTGCACAACGATGCCAAACTTATCGCAGTTCTTGCCGATGCTGAGTGCCTGGGGGCCATTTCCACGCTTTCCCACAAACGAGCAACACCTGGCGACACAAAAGTAATTTATCAATTAGGTAATGTTTCCCACAAAGGAACAACTCCTGGCAACAGAAAGGTATTTTATAAATTGGGTAATGTTTCCCACAAATGAACTATCCCTGGCAAGGTAGGTAGTATAAATTAGGTAGTGTTTCCCACAAAGGAACTACACCTGGCAACAGAAAGGTAATCTATCAATTAGGTAATGTTTCCCACAAACGAACTACACCTGGCAACAGAAAGGCAATTTATCAATTAGGTAATGTTTCCCCAGAAATGAACTATCCCTGGCAACAGATAGGTAGTATCAATTAGGTAATGTTTCCCACAAAGGAACTACTGTACAACTGGCAACAGAAAGGCAATTTATCAATTAGGTAATGTTTCCCCAAAAACGAACTATTCTTGGCAACAGATAGGTAATCTATCAATTAGGTAATGTTTCCCACAAAGGAACTACACCTGAATACAGTAAGGCATCTTATCAATTGGGTAATATGTTTTCCACAAAGGAACTACACCTGGCAAGAGAAAGGCAATTTATCAATTAGGTAATGTCACTAAAATAAAGATGCAACAATTCCAACAATTGCTGCCAATATGGTTATAACAGCAATAAAATAACTGATAAAAATTATGCCCGCAAACAAAATAAAACGCGGTAAAAGGATATATCAGAAGAGATAAGAGAAACGTTACCTACAGGAGTGAGAAGTTCAAAAGGTACACTAAAATGGAGGATTGAAATGTTGTACTGGCAGAAAACCTCTGGACCAGGAGGCTTCAACTACTCTACACTGTAGTTATTGCCCCATGTTTTGTTTATTAATTATTAATGTTATCTGTTAATAGCACACTATATGTTCGTACTGACCTAAAATAACAGTTTGAATCCTTTTTCTTCCTGGCAAAGTTATTTTTATAATTGAACGATTAAAAAAATAATTTCTAAACTCCTCACTTTACATTTTTGGAAGAGAAAAACATAATAGGTTGGACACATTCATGGAACAATTTTCTTGTTTGTTTTCGTATCTATTTCTGTGATACTCCTGGTATAAAACATATTAAAAAATCTTTTTATTTCTTAACGTCAATGGAACAAATTGAGTAGCGAGAAATTTCGTTTGAGTACTCATAAAAATAGGCTGCTGTTGGACTTCTTACTTGAAACTGAACGTATCATTTGAGAAAAACAGTCTCCACGTAATTTTTCTTTCATTGTGAAGAATTGTAAGAGCGTGAAAAATGTTTCTTACAAAAATAAGTAAAACATTTAATGCGGTAATGTGATAAAAGCGGACAAATGCATCAAGATGTTTCCAAATGTTCTGTACATCATAAAACCCTTTCCTAAAGACGCCAAGATTATCATGTCTGAGGAAATTATGAACCAACTCTCCTTTATGGAAAAGAGTGTGCCTACTGAATGTCAATAAAGAAAAAAATGAAGCTGCAGAGATGAAATGATAACGTAGAATGTGTGAAATAAAAAAAACACATGGCGTAAAAGACATGGAGAGACTTAGAAGAAATACAAAATAGCAGGCGGAAGTTGAAGGGTGAATCTGACTAATTTGAAAAGGCTTAGTCAGGTGAGACGAATGGAAAAGAGGATGATGAAAGGAAAGCAAAACTGGGAAGCATTGGGTGGAAGAAATAGAAGATGCATCTTAGGTGGCAGAAAAGCGGACAAAGGTGAATGGCATGCATCCACCCAATATACATACATACATACATATATATATTTATATGTGTGTTTGTGTATATATATATATATATATATATATACACACACATATATATATATATATGTCCACCCAATATACATACATACATACATACATATATATATATATATATATATATATATATATATATATTTATGTGTCTGTGTGTATATATACACACACACATATATATACATATATATATATATATATATATATATATATATGTATATATATATATATATACACACACATATAAAACATAAATTCG
>NC_090726.1:55097098-55104598 GCF_036898095.1 Palaemon carinicauda | reverse complement strand
TTCACCCCTGAACTTCAATCTAGATTACACGTGTACAAACTCGAAGTAAAAGTCAACAGCTGATGGACTGCATAATAATTGGATGAATCCCTGAATATGAGAATTTCTCTCCCAGTAAAATGCTTACCCGCAATAAGCCTGATTACACAAAGAGCCTCGTATCCACGAAGCTTCAAAAAAAAAAAAAAAAAAAAAAAAAAAAAAAAAAAACGCACACCAAACTCACTAGATTCAGGTGACAAAGCCTGAATACATCATGGTAATTCTGCTTTATTGTCTGATGAACGAACAGCAACACCACTCGGCATTAAAGGATATTATGGAAATATATAGCGAACGTAAATTCGTTTTTTCTTTCCAATTTCAAAACCATCACAGAGCATAAACACTTAAATGGGTATAAAAGGTTAAAGGGATAAGATTAATGGAAACTTGAATGGGGCGGTATGAATGATATGTTTAGATGTCATTTAGAATTTTGTAAAATAAATAAGTAAAGTTGAAAAGACAAACAACTATACTGTAGAGCAATCCAGTTAACAACTATATATATGTGTGCGTGTGTGTGCGCGCGCGCGTTTAAGCAAACAAGATAGCATGATTACATAAAGAGAAGAGGCTTTAAAAGTAACGATACCAAAACTACACACATTTTTGCCGAAAAGGATTTATATGCTGCCAAATAAAAAAAAAGGCTTAATCCCTTATATCGGTTCATGTCTGATATTTAGTCTTTGAGTTGTCTTTCTGTCACAGATTCAAAACATTTAGAAGCGAACACAACTGATAACAAAAAAAGCATATGTTTCTGTCATATCAAAATCTATGTGGTAAATTAATCGATTTATTATTAATATATTTTTTTTTTTAAATTTAAGACCTGCATTACATAACTAACGCTCAATAGTTTGGATATTTAAAATTCATTATTTAAACAAATTTGATTAAAATTCATATTTTACGTTACTTCTTTATTTTCTTACGTATTACTTGAATTGAAACTATTGTGAATCTGCCAAAAGACAAATCTATTGTTTCAAAATTTAATTTACAAAGGATATTTCTATGAAAGAATCTGATAGACTACATGGAATTCTTTAACAGTTTCAATGAGTACACAGAAAACTAATCTTTTGTGACCATTCTATAAACCAAGCACAAATAAATGTATCTAACTTAAAACAGAGTAAACGTAAACGATCAATTTGTATGACAAATTAGATTCAAGTGATACGATGAAGAAGAGAAGCACCAAAAAATAAACTTTCTATTTCTAGCACCAACTGATGATTATTATTATTATTATTATTATTATTATTATTATTATTATTATTATTATTACTGGCTAAGCTACAACCTTAGTTGGAAAAGCAGGATGCTATAAGCCCAGGGGCTCCAACAGGGAAAATAGCCCAGTGAGGAAAGGAAACAATGAAAAATAAAATATTTGAAGAAGAGTAACAATATTAAAATGAATATCGCATATATAAACAATATAAACTTCAACAAAACAAGAGGAAGAGAAATAAAAATAGAATAGTATGCCCGAGTGTACCCTCAAGCAATACTTTGGATATTATCATAGCTTCTCTCAAAGTTGTAGCAAGGAGAAAATAATACTAAGGCAAGGTAAAGGTATGCATACACAATGTTCTGGGAACCCGATCAAATGCTTTAAAAACATAAAACGTCTCATAAATCTATCCTCTAAACCTTATTGTGATATACAATAAGATAATCTGTTTCTTCTTCAATTACACAAAAATTGGTTCAAACTTGAAGCGAATGTTTTCAAGCCGAACAGGCTGACATAATATCTATATAACGTTGTTACCCATCTTAAAATAGTTTACATTCATAATTCAGTACTTCCGATGTAGTTTACTTTATTTCCTTTCCTCATTAGGCTATTTTCTCTGTTGAAGCCCTTGGGCTTCTGGCATCCTGCTTTCTCATCCGGGGTTGCAGCTTAGCTAGTAATAACAATTATCAAATATACAAAACCAACTACTAATTACCTTGGATCACTTCATCAGGGGGGAAAAAGTATCTCATCCTGTTTCATTAAATAGTTTATTAGCTTTATTAACAAGGGAAGTTACTGAAATTCACAATGTAAATAAGCAAAGAATCCAATGATGCGTATACAGTTTTATTTTCTGCTTCCCTCTGGCATGAACATGTCACGTAGTTTGCGTTAAAAGTTGCATTCCTGTTGGTGACATGACACGCAGAGGTAATGTTCTTTTCGAACTTTTCAAAGAAGAATCCATAATAGAAAAGAATTTAGTCGTTATACATGATTCGCAAACTGGGAGTATTGGCAAATATTGTTGCGTAAAAATTCTCTGAAATAAACTCGATACTCGGTGATTCATAAAAATATTTGTTTTGTTTTATTCCCTCACATTTATAATGGAAAAATTAAGGAATGTTTAAAATTACATGGGATTTAAATAGCCCATGTCAAACACCACCTCTCCCCTACATAATGAAGAGAAAGTGTCTGACTCTACTTTTGTGTGTATATATATATATATATATATATATATATATATATATATATATATATATACATATATATATATATATATATATATATATATATATATATAAACACATATACATTAATGCCTATATATATATATATATATATATATATATATATATATATATATATATATATATATATATACACACACATATAGATGTATGCCTATATATATATGTAAATATATGCATATGTATATATATATATATATATATATATATATATATATATATATATATATATATAACCTGTCACTATCAGAGGGAGAGGGGGTAGCCGTACCCTAGTGAGAGGGGGCACCCCGAAAGGTACACTCGGAAACCACAGACTCTCACAAATTGCCGAACCAGCGGGTTATAGTTAAGAAAGGGGAAGTGTGGGAAGGATTGAAATATTCTAAAACAATGTATTAATTCACGCCATTCTCACATCTAACCCCGCCATATAACACATTTATTTCAGCGTCCAACATCGAAAGTCATTTCTCAGTCGAGAGAAAAGGAAAGGTATGGGAACGTCAAGGGTGGAAAAGTTCTCGGCGATAATTGTCAGCTTTTGAGATATATGGGAGATAAAAGGGGAACGCTAATTGTCTCTTTCTATGATCTATAAACTCTAAAAGAAACCGGTGAGTTTCCCTCTACGTCTCGTTAGTCTCTTCATCACACAGGGAACTTGTGTGAAATATAAAACATTTCGAAGGTGAATTTTTTTTTTGCCGTATTGCAAAGTTTGTGTCTTTGGGTGCACACATACATACACACACATCATATATATATATATATATATATATATATATATATATATATATATATATATATATATATATAAGATAAATAAAGGTACATTAGCATTTCCATTAGTTGTCCGATTAAAGAAGTTAACCAAAGTTGGGTTTAGTTGGTATTTGGAATATTTATGCGGGAGGAAGTGGAGATATCCATCTCTCTCTCTCTCTCTCTCTCTCTCTCTCTCTCTCTCTCTCTCTCTCTCTCTCTCTTATATATATATATATATACATATATATATATAATTTTTCATATATATAAATATACATACGTATGCAGGAATAAATTAGTTATATATATATATATATATATATACATATATATATATATATATATATATATATATATATATATATATGTACATATATAATTTTTCATATATATAAATATACATACAAATACAGGAATAAATCAATCAGACACACACACACACACACACACACATATATATATATATATATATATATATATATATATATATATATATATACTTTATATATATATATATATATTTATATATATATATATATATATATATTCATATATATGTGTATGTAATATAGATGTGTGGGTAAGTAATATAATTAATATAATTCTAGTAACTCAGGGAAAATAAATTAAAAACTGGCGTTGTTTACAGATCACGTCAAGTCACTCCCGAACACCAACGTTCTATAATTGATTTATAACAAGTCAAGAACTGAAACAATGGCACTGAATCCAAACTTTTAATGAACACGAGAGCTCCCCCTTTATTTAATTACCATTTTCTTCAATCAAATGAATCAGATCAAGACAAGGAAAGAAACCTCAAATAATGAAAATATACTGATGAAACTGCTTGTGTTTAACTTTTTAAAAAATGACCCCAATAAAATTCAAGTTTTTTCAACTCACGAAAACCGGACTGCGCCTCAATATTTTCATATGATATTACTTCTATCAAAGGAAAATCGGTATTAAGCACCGAGGTGGACCTGGGGGGAAAACCTCGTAGTTACACAATGAAGCAAAAGTTAAGAGGCTGGACAGAGAGATGGAAGAAAAGGAGAGGCGGTAAAATAAAAAATATCATTTATGTGTAGATGGTTGAAGAAGGGAAGCACAATGGTTCAAATTATAGATATAATATATTCGGTTTTTACTAGCATTCGACTCTTAAGAGTCAATTAAGCAAATCATGACTGTCGATTCCATTAATTTGACCGTTTTTTAAATATTCTCTCCATTATCTTTATAAGATCATCCATCCAATTGATAAATTTGTGTTTCTCGTCCTTCTCAGGTTCGAGTTTCTCTCCCAATCATTCCTAATTCATTCCATTAAAACTTATTTGGTGCTAGGGCCAACGAAGCCATTGAACGATCCGGTGCAATTGCAATTCGAAGTAAAAGTTAGACGGATAAATGGAAGATAGGAAACGGGACCGGAAGTATGGTAGAAGGCTACGAAGTGGGGGGCCGAGGGAAAGCTGCAAAGACCCTAATAGTGCACCGCGCAAGGTGGTCTTGATGGCACTAACCCCCGCCCCCCCCCCCCCCACCCACCCACCCAGGAGTCCCCAAACACAGCTCAATCCAGTTTTCACTATATTCTTCTCTTCCGTTCTCAGTCGTAACGTCAAGACTCTTCTCTCAATTTCTCTCATAAATATTCATTCATAATCCCGCAAGTCGCTTTTATCATCACTACCTTCCTCTAAAACCATTTTTCAGATGTGTTGGTTCCTTTTGATGATAAGTGCTTCGTCCTTGCAGTATTCACACGAGGATGAAAGCAAGAGGTTTAAGTAACACATCCAGTTCTCGGTATGACATTAGCGTCAATCTATATTGAATTATTTAAAAATGTTTCACATTACAATAATTAAACCCATTAAAATGAAAATTTAAAAGTCGGATTGCCGATGTTTGGATTATGTCGGGTATCAGCAGTATAGTAATAGATAAAGACACAATTATACACACAAATGTATAGAGCATACATACATTATATATATATATATATATATACACATATATATATATATATATATATACACATACACATACACACATATATATATATATATATATATATATACACACACAAATATATATATATATATATATATATATAAATATATATATATATATATATATATATTTATATATATATATATATATATATATATATATATATATATAAATATATATATATATATATATATATATATATATATATATATACGCAAGACCTGCACAGTTATAGAAAATATCATAGGGGCCTACAAACATAATGAATGTGCCTTTCATAACTGATTACCATTCATATATCAGAACAGGAATTAGGCAGAAAAAAACCTCCCGGAGCTGAAAAGAAGATAGCGGCTTACAAACAGGTGTAGAAAAGTGTCCACAATGCTCGAATACGCAGAAGTGAAAAGCCCTATTACCCTTGGATTGAATAAAGAGAAGAATATGGCTTTTGTAAATGCATAAGTCAATATATGCATAATACATATTTGTTTATCTTTGAGAAAAATTGGATTCGCGTGCTGAGTAAAATCATTTACTGTTGAATTATTCTAAGATCTGAGGAGATGGAGAGTTGAAGTCCTCACATAATATGAATAAGAGCACTAATTAAGAACCTGTATTCAAGACGAGTACGAGTCTAATTGCATTTCGACAACTAATGCTGCAATGCAATTATCTAATCTTTCAGAGAAACATAAATAAATCATGCTGGAAAGAATTCCAAAGCAGCTGAGGGCAAGATGCAGAGAACATAATCCTCTAAGTGGTCCATTAATTATAACTTAAGACGAGATTAATACTAACCAGATAAAGTAAATCGTTTTAATTTCAGATAAATAAAAAATACCACGGCGCTGAATGTCAGTAAACACGAAGAGCGTCGTTCGGATAATGTAAACACACCAACACACATACACACAATGTTAAGATGAATAAGAAAACTTGAAGTGTGTTATTAGGATAACGTAAATACAAACACATACACAAGAAAAAGTACAATAAAAAAAGTATTTGAAAATTACTACTAAGTCCCTTGGTTAAGAGACCCATTCCAAAATCCCCCATGCACACACACACAAAAAAAAAAAAAAAAAAAAAAAAAAAAAAACACTTTTCTCGCAAAATCTAATATTTTGTTGTCACTCAAATTTGTGAACATTTCCAAAATTCGCTCGTAATATAGGCCACCATTTTTGCGAATATATAAACAATAATCTACACTACCCTGATTGTAAATATTTAAACAATCTAAACCAAAAACACAACATCCCTCTTACAGGCAATTAATGCCCATTTCAACGTCTAAAAGTAAATACAACTGATAGATGAAAAACATAAAATAAAATATAATAAAACCATGTCAAAAAGTCTAATCACAACGTTCATTGGTAATGAAATTCTAAAAGAAATGTTTCATGATTCCACTAAAAATTATAATTTCAGACACCAAAACAAACTTTTCTTTAAATAATTATGAGACTTCATTTTAACTCGAATTAAAACTGTCCTTCGCTAACAATGCTTAATTAGGCTAATTGGAGGTTAATTAGGAATGTGTTGTTTTTAAAAAAAATCCGATTTTTAGAAACTTATTCGCACATTTTGTTATAAAAAACAAAGTATAAAATAAAGATGCAAGAGCTCATTAGCAAGTTCATCCGTGAATTTGTAATTAATATTTCCTGCATCATTTCGAAAGGGATTTGGGGGTAAAAGATGTGTATGATTCTAGTTTATATGATGATATGCTTATGAGACAAACTGATATACAAAAGAGGTAGGGCACCGGGAACCCAATTTTTTCAAACTGACCAATCAAACCTAACACGAGATTGCCACTACTAAGATAGGACAAATCATTTTAATATCCTTAAAAAGAAGGAGAAGAAGAAAAAACAGTTCTGAAGCGAGGAAACAAGAAGAATGCCGTTATATAATGTGAACAAACAGACACGAGATTAAGGAGAAAGCATCAAGTGCATTAATTATGATAACGTAAATACAAATTAGGCACTCAAACTAGGAAGAAAGCATGAATATCAAAAGTATTTTGAACATACCAAACTCTCTAGTTAAGCAACATCCTCACACGAAACCAAATCAATTCTCCTTGCGAACAAACAACAAAAACATAAGGTCGTT
>NC_090726.1:55082098-55084598 GCF_036898095.1 Palaemon carinicauda | reverse complement strand
AGTAGCTCCCATTAACTCGTCATTTTATAATTCTATAAATATCCCATCAGAGTTGTCTGATCATGTAAAAGGAAGATAATAATAATATACTGTTTATCGGGGTTCATGCTTTAAAAAAATATATCAATAACTCCCGTCCTAATCAGTGGTTATTTCAAAGAAAAAAAAAATCAATCACAAAAATAATGATACGGACTATTATGATTTCCAAACACTCTTGAACAATGACTATTGTGTTTGAAATAAAATACACAATGGAGCAAAAGTCATATATATATATATATATATATATATATATATTTATATATATACACATATATATATATATACATATATATAATCAAACTAAACGACAACATATTTTAAGTCATTGTATTCACTCGAAATATGAGTTAAATAGTATGTTAAACTTCTAACGATATTTATGCAACTATTGACAGTACCTTTAATTAGCTACACTGTTTCTTTTCTTATTTACTTTTTAGGTAACTTGTCATCCGTCCGGTATTTCATTCTAAATACTGACTACGGAAGCTTGACCCCAAATCTCTACTGGGAAAGCTCCAAATCTGGATACATCTAAAATTTACTTGGTGGTGTGTCCACACTTCCCGGAATTTGGGAGGCAAGATAAGATCTAAATTTAGATTCAACCTACGATAGTATTAAATGAAAATAAGAATCTTAATCTTTTCACTTTTATAAACAGGAACGATGGAATCTGATACTAAATTTACCACTATCTAGACCAAAAAAATTATGTCAGTAAATTTGAGCAAATTTCACCAGGTTGTTTGAATATAAGGATATCTTCCGGTCACTTTTAAATTTCAAACTTATTTATAAGTCTGCTCTTACTATAACATGAAACTTGATAATTTTACTCTAGTGATAATCTTGCATTGGAAAATCCCTGAATGTTCCTTCAAGAAATATGAACAATTGTCAAAATTTAATTATTTGATATTAATACAAGCCTCACTAGACCTAAGAATAAAAATCTCAGCTTAGAAACAAAAAAAAAAAAAAAAAAAAAAAAACTGTTCAACAGATTTAACTGTATATGTGGAAACAAGTTTCGTCATTGGGGAAAACAAAGAATGTTTTGGCAAATCTACTCAAAGATATTTTAAACAAACAAAGAAACACACACACACACACACATATATATATATATATATATATATATATATGTGTGTGTATATATATATATATATATATATATATATATATATATATATATATATGTGTGTGTGTGTGTAAAAATTATAAAACATCTTGTGAAGAGCTAAAGGACAAAAAAATCGTAAAAATTTTAATGACATCTTTCCATACAATACAAGTAACGGTAAAACTTACTCATATCTATTGAAGCGAGATAAAATCTAAAGAATAAAAATTCCGAATAAGAAAAAAATCAACAATCAGAACAGGAGAAAAAACCTTTTACAAAGAGATCCGGAATAAAAACTGGGGAAATAAAACTTCAAGAGAAGAGCTTCCAAAATTGTCAATAGATATGTATATACAAAAAATGGAAAAAAAGCTTCCTGGCCTTTTATGCAATGTAAGGATGCCTTCCACCAGTTTGCGCTTTTGTTTTCGAGCGTTCGATACTTGTGTGGGAGGTTCCGCTGTGCGTTCAAATTTGCACTCGTCTCTCAGAACTCGCTCACTTTACTAATGCACTCCGTCAGTCCCGTTTCAAAGCTGCTTTGACAAATAATAGATATACCCAGAAAGGCATAACATGGGTCATATGCAAAGGGACATGCGCATACATGGAGAGAGAGAGAGAGAGAGAGAGAGAGAGAGAGAGAGAGAGAGAGAGAGAGAGAGAGAGAGCATCCGTATATCAATTCCTCATTCACACTCGTCGTATGCAAGATTTTTGGTTTACTTCTGAATTTGACCCAGACCATCTTTGCTGCTTTTATCAACTTGTGCCTCACCAACAGTTAATTCATCGGAACCTCATAAATAAATTAAAGAAAACTTTATAAAGATGTTCTTCATTATATATATATATATATATATATATATATATATATATATATATATATATATATATATATATATATTTATATATCAAGTGAAACTGTCCGGTAGAAAGATTATTCAGATATATATATATATATATATATATATATATATATATATATATATATATATAAATATATATTTATATATATATATATACATATATATATATATATATATTTATGTATATATATATATATATATATATATATATATATATATATATGAATCTTCTATCTACTGGACAGTTTCACTTGATATCATCAACATCATCGTCATCATCTCCTTCCACGCCTATTGACGCAAGGGGCCTCAGTTAGATTTCGCCAGTCGTCTCTATCTTGAGCTTTTGAATCAATACTTCTCCATTCATCACCTTCCTACTTCACACTTCATAATCCTCAGCCATGTAGGCCTGGGTCTTCTTGATATAACTAAATTCAATAATCAACCACGCATG
>NC_090726.1:55069598-55077098 GCF_036898095.1 Palaemon carinicauda | reverse complement strand
ATAAAACTCTAATACTACGTTGAGTCCACTTTAGTATTATAAAAAAATATCAAATACATAAGCCATAAAATTTTCAGGAATCGAATCTCGAAACTTGCCCATTTCCGCCGCCTGAAAGCAAATAAAAGTTAGCCGTTCACCTGGCCTCATTTGCATCCCACCTTCTCACTGGATGAGTTCAGTGCCAATTCATCAGCACCGGCAGGAAAACTTCCTCAAAACTTTCGAGGTTCCTCGAGTCGTAGACTAGATTATAACCGAGGCATCTCATTTGGAAAGCCCTGCGTCTAAATCAGCAGTTATCCGAACCAGAAGCAAAGTTACGACCATCAAAAAATATTCTGGTGGAGAAAGGATCATCCAATAAAGAAAGGCTGCTGTTCTTCGCCATAATATGCTGACTGCTCCAATACAAGAGGAAATATTCTTGGAAAGAGATGAGCAACCAACTTCATTATTCTCGCGTCTGTCTTTCCTCCTTTCTTCCACTTTTTTTTTAAATGCCAGACTTTTTTAAGATGGTGGAAAAAAAGTTGAAAGGAAACTTAGGCCTGGTATGTCATTTATATTATTTGTTGATTCTAAGTTTTTTAGAGAGACATTACCGCCACTGTGTAAATCTTAGTATACAATAAGGCAAGCATCTTAAATTACAATACACCACCTGGTTCTAATTAACATTAGAAATATAAGGAGCTTTTTACTGACTCCCATGACTTCGATCAGTGGTTATATGAGAAAAAAAAAATATCTAGCCAATATTCTTTTAATTTTATCAACTTGACCCTGCCTCAACTCTAGATCCCGAGTCCCTTCGACGGTAGGTGGCAGCTGCAAAGATCGAGTCTTTTCTTCATGGGCAGAATAATTATTTCCGGGAACCTTTACTTCACCTACTCCAGAATTATAAATATCCAAATTGCTCCTCCATTCTGAGACCGATTTTTCCCTCTAATGCCAAGTTTTGACAATTTCTCCGATTCTGATTCAGTAATCTATGTTCTAGACAGGAGCATACTGCTCCCTCCCTTCAAGATTGAGCGCCATTGCATTTTTTCCTCCTTAGAAAAACAATACAGAAGACTATATTGACTGTAACATTTCGATCTTACTGAACACGTGTAGCTTAAGACCATAAAGAGATATAACTATATATATTTAAAACGAACATGGACATTGAAAGTTACAAAACGTACTTTTTAAATACATAGTAGTAAAACCAAGATGACTTTTATAAATCAAGGAGGACATTTTAGTAGCGCAGAGAGTGTTTTAATGAAATTGAACAGCAAATAAATCGAGCTTAAAATCATTACGTACAAAATTCTATACATGATTACTGACTAGAAATGAAAAGAGCTATTTCAAGAATATTGAAATGCCACATAAAAACAAATGAATAAAAAAAAGATTATAGGATTATGATGACGCAAAATAAGTAAATTATCAATAAGAAGGAACAGAAACAATGATTGAAGAAATACCAGAAAAATACAAAACATCTAATAATTACATATCTCAGACCTAACTAGAACTATATACAAATAAAAATGCAAAATAATTTTTACAAAGAATAATTAGGTCTAAATACATAAAAAGTTAAAGATAAACTAAATTGATACAGGAAGTAAAAATTTTGACAGTGAAAAAATACTCAATCTAAAAGGTGATAAACCGCTCCAAAATGTCAAACCATAAATCAAATAACAGCTTAGGACGTATCTTTGTTAGAATATTGGAAAACTGAGCTCCAAATCCATCACAGTACTTCAAAAACATTTTAATAAAGTATTGAGCAAAAACCCCTGCAATTATATGTGATTGGGGATAGTTTCAATTTATAAATATCTCAAGTTCATATAAAATTTTTTGAATAATAAATATGCATTGAAATGACCTTCAATTACGTATATAAAATCTCAACATTACGCGGGGTAGCTCCATAGAAAAACTGCATAAGATCACAGTTTTACTAATATTGCTAAATCGTGAATGAGCCCCAGATGCAGTAAAACTAATAACATCAGCCAATTCAAAAACACAAATATGGCTAACTAGTAGCGATTTGATTCCTATTACACATAGCGCCATTAAAGCCTTCTTTTCCTTCCTGGATATCAAAACCTTTCCCCTCCAATAAATCTTCCATTATACATCATATCTTGTTAATCATGAGGACCTTGTTTTCAAACTCAATCAGTTGGGAGAGGGTGGGTCTTTTCTTAACATCATTATTGAATTTTTAAATAATAGATCACAAAAAGTTGTTGATAGGCACCATACTGAGTATAGGAATGTGAAATCGGGTGTTCCTCAGGGTAGTGTTCTTAGCCCATTACTTTTCATACTATATACTATACACATGACATGTGGTTTGGCCAAGAAAACAAGATCGTTGCATATGCAGATGATACTACTCTCTTTGCATCAATTCATCTCCTGAATGTAGATCTGGGGTTGCTAAATCCCTTAATAGAGATCAAGCTAAAATTAGTGCATGGTGCAAATTATGGGGGATGAAGTTGAATCCTAACAAAACTCAAAGTATGATTATAAGTAGACCAAAGACAGTGGCTCCTCAACATCCGGATCTCAGCATTGACAATGTTTCTTTAACTCTATATGACTTTTAAAATTTTAGGTGCCTCTTGGCAGCAAATTTACTTTTGAGAAAGACATTAGGTCTACCTCTTCTTTAATTGCACAAAAATGGCTTATTGGGAAAGTCTTGCAAGACTTTCCGTGATGAATCTATTTTAACCAGTTTTAATTTTTTTCATTCTACCTTGTTTCAAGTATTGTTCTTCCGTCTGGTCTTCAGCCTCTGATTCTCATCTTAAATTGTTGGACAAAAACTTACAAATTTCCTATTCCTGATTTAGATATTAATCTCTGGGACCGTCGTTAGATTAGTTTGTTATGCATGCTGTATAAGATTTTTCACAATTCTGACCATCCTTTACATTACGATCTTCCCGGACAGTACGAACCTCTTCGTAATACTAGGTATGTAGTTAATTCTAATAGTTAAGCCTTCTCCAACATGAGGCTCAATACTGCACAGTATTCTAGAAGCTTTATTCCAGCTGTGACCAAGTTGTGGAATGATCTTCCTAATCTGGTAGTTGAAACGGTAGTACTTTAAAAGTTCAAAATTGCAACAAAGGTTTTTATGTTGAACAGGCTGACATAAGTCTTTAGAGTTTACATATGAAAGATCTGTTTCAATGTTGTTACTGTTCTTAAAATACCTTACTTTAATTGTTCATCACTTTTGTTGTTCTTTATTTATTTCGTTATTTCTTCCTTTTGGCAAATTATATCTATGTATTATTTTCGCTCGTCTATCAACAGCTAATCTATGTGGGACCAAAACACCTCAAAATATTTCATTGCTTCAATTATGTCATTTTTACCTTTTCTTATATGTATCTCAGCCTTTTTCATCATATCAATTCTTACAATACTCAAACTATGCAAAGATTATCCATACTTCACTACCATAAAAAAAAAAAGTTCAATAACCACTAGATTACCATCTTGGTCCTTAAGGATACTTCGTCTCTTATCAATCATTTGCCCATCTAGCTACCTCTCTCCTTTTTCGGATTAATTATCCTCTCTCATTTTACCATCCCCGTTATATTTACTACCTATTTGTATGAATAAAATGTTCTACTTTTAAGTCATTCGTATCAATACTAAACCTTCTTGGTATGCATTTACCACCACAACCTTATGCTTGTTCACATTTATTAATTTTCTTTAGTCTCAGAAACCTTTTCAAATTTTTAAATTATCTTCAATAGTTTCTATCCACTTCCCTGAAATAGCACTACATTATCTTCAAACTCCAGCTTCTTTTATCATTCCATTCATGAAGACATTAAACAGTTATTGAGAAATGATACACCCTTGCTTCAGACCAACTTCAAACCAAACCAGTGGCTCAATTCAGCACACACTGTAACATAGGCTTCACTTCAATCATATATATATATATATATATATATATATATATATATATATATATATATATATATACACACACACACACACACACACACACACACACACATATATATATATATATATATATATATATATTGAATAAATATATATATATATATATATATATATATATATATATATATATATATATATATATATATATACTTTACTTTCCGTTCACAGAAGCAAAACTGATATACAATTAAATTGAAAAATAAGAGTAGATAGTAATTCCAAAAACAAGTATCTGCATCCAAACACCAAATAGAAAACATGACATTAACATTTTATAATACTAAGACCATGAATTTTACATAAATTGAATAAGTGAAAGTTGAGATAAATACTTTTGTTTATCATGAGTTAACACAGTAAAGTCATGAATCCTTTTAGCATCAACCTACCAAACTAGACCAATTCCTTCAGAACTTACCTTTCTTGCAGTGGCAGCCCTCCTGGCCCTCGCCTTCATGTGCCTCCTGTGCTCGAAGGTGCCCCTGGCTCTTGATCTCTTCACGGCTTTTTTCGCGGCGGCATTGACGCCTTTCCTGAAGTCGCTACGCCTACGATGGTGGTGCTTGCGATGATGGTGGTGGTGTTTACTAGTTGTGCTTTCTACCCCCTCAAGGCCCACTTCCTCGTCTTCCCTCCTCGAAGTCATCTTCCTGGAGGCCTTCTTGGAGCCCCTGCCCTTCTTACGCTTCTTCGTCTGCTTTTTTCTCTTTTTGTCCTTGTTATCTTTCCGCCGGTGTCTTCTAGGGTCGCGAGGACGGTGTTGGGCTCGACTAGTGGCGGAGGCAATGAAGGAGGGGGAGGAGGAGGTAGTGTAGGGCATGGGAAGAGGGGCGTGGGTGAAGTTGAAGAAATCATAACTGATGGTAGGAGGGTTGGACCCGTCGAGGACCAAGGAGGGATCCCCGTAGGAAATGGGCACCTCCTCCGTTAACTGCTGGAGAGTCAGCTCTCTCTCATAGTCCTCGTTTGGGAGGGCGATGTCACTGATGAAACCCGCTGCAATCGAAACAAAAAACAAAATTAGTGATGGACTGGACCGAGAAAGGAGAAGAAAAAATCATAATTGACATTGAGGGGCATTTATAATAATTTAGTGTCCTTAGAATATTTTGAAGAATAATACAAATCTCAAAAGGAAATAATTTTTTGATATAATAGGTTAATTTGTAACAACACAAATATTCAATACTATATATACGTAAAGTAAAGTTGAGAATTGGAAAAATAAATATTTCTTACACACGCAATATATATATATATATATATATATATATATATATATATATATATATATATATATATATATTGCACACGTATGCATATATGCATACTCATATCTATTTCAACGCCAGTATGCATAAAACACACTGAATATAAAACACGTCTTCAAATTTAAGTATCTGGAAACAGGGAAGCAGCCTATTACAAATTCATGCAGTAACAAAGCCATAGTCAACGTATTATTCGGCAAGATCTCGTCCTCTGTGAAAAGAAAGTTATAAAACCTCACGACTACCACATTTCAAAGATTAAGGCTAAGGCGAAGGATTACAAGACGAAAATACAATTTCATGTGCAGTTACTCATGTCTAAAAGACTTATAATGTATCAAGGTATGGTAACTAAATGGTACCTGTAACAAATATTTTATAAATCAGTTATGGCTGGGCTATCTAGCCCATGACAATTTTTTTTTTTTTAAATTAAGGCATAACTTTTAACATGAGCTTGATAATAACAATAATCTTTATATTTTCAATAACAATAATAATAATCTTAATAATTATGATTTTCATAATCTTTATAATAATAACCTTAATAATGTTAATAATAATAATAATTTCAATAATATTGATTTTAATAATTTATAAAATTATAATAATAATAATATTAATAATAATAATAATCTAATGATTTTTAACAAACAAATAAAAAAGCACGCAAACAACTTCCAGTTTCAGGTAACAATAATAGGGGTAATTACCGTCATTGAGGCAAAACTAACAAATACCCTGCTTGAGGGTAAATGCGGGCACACTATTTCTATCTTATTTCTCTTCCTCTTGTTTTCTTTTTAGTTCTTAAACTTATATATGAGAGATTCAATTTAATGTTGATCCTGGTTTTCAAGTATTTTATTCTAATTGTTCATTACTTCTCTTTTAATTTACTTATTTTCTTGTTCCTTTCCTCACTGGGCTATTTTCCCTGTTGGAGCCAATGGGGTTATGACATCTTACTTTCCAAGTAGGATTGTAGCTTAGTAATAGTAATAATTAGAGGGGCACTCAGTAGAGCGCAGACCTCCGCAACGGCAGCTTATTTCACGACCTTGACCTTTGACCAAAGGAGGTTAAACCTCCTGGCTTTGACCTAAGACTTTCAAACTTGAACCATTTACACTTTTCAGCTTAACAATTAATCCTGGAAACTTTCACTACTCTATGAGTAAAATTGTGACCTCCGCCATAGCAGATTATTTCTCGACCTTGACCTTTGACCTAAGACTTTCAAAATTGAATCACTTCCACGTCTCAACATGAAAATTAATCCTTGTAAGTTTTACTACTCTATGAGTAAAATTGTGACCTCCGCAACGGCAGCTTATTTCTCGACCTTGACCTTTGACCTAGGAATTTCAAAACCAAATCACTTCCACGCCTCAACAAAACAAATCACCCCTGAAAGTTTCACTAAACTATGAGAGAAATTGTGACCAGGAAGTTGTTCACAAACAAACAAACGGACATAACCTCCTCCCAAATTCGTTGATTGAGGTAATAATAATCTGTATCCTAACTGGCCGTGTCCTTACTCATCTTACAATATTTAGCCAAGGACACCGTGTTCTTATCGTATATTGCAGTATCTGATCGGAGAGTATGTAAAGATATAACACGAAACTCCCATAAGAAATGTCCCTAATATTCTAAATAAAGATTAAGAAAAATGAAATAACAGGTGAAAAATAAAAAGGATTAACCGCCCACCTTCCTCATAATGCAAAGGAGGGATATATTTACAAAATGAAGCTGCTTTCTATTCAAATCAACATTTTATGTGATGTTATTCAAATGAAAAGCAAAACATGGCATCCAATAAAGCTTGTGAAATGCACAGCATTACTGGCAATTGAACTTTTATGTCGTTTGAGGCTTAATTGGTGGAGATTCATTAGGCATCTTACTAATTACTGAGACATGCTTCGGCGAACTTGAAGACAAAAAATTTGCTGAGTTTTCTTGGGATTTTATTCCATGCTTCCGTCTTGTGAATATGACAGGTGGGGAATTGTCAGCAAGTTCAGAACAAATAAATTATAAAGAATTAAGAGAAAAGAGGGAGATATATCAAATGCAGGAACACCATCAAATATTAAACGATTAACATTTTGACATTTTCGTTCATAAACAAGTCAATATTTATGTGTTATTTCATGATGCAAGATGATTAAGTATTTCTTCAGAACCTGGT
>NC_090726.1:55057098-55062098 GCF_036898095.1 Palaemon carinicauda | reverse complement strand
TGTAGTAATTATTTTAAAGGATAAATTAATTATGTTCACTTCACTTCTATAAATTCCCATTAGATGTACAAATAAAACTCCTAAAACTATTCAGGATTTATTTATAAAATGCAGTCATGCCCAAAACATAGCTAACACGGTTGGTCTGATGGAGATTTTAGCATAAAAATCTTATTTTAACAAAAATAGTTATATAAAGACTGTTTACATACAATCTCTCTCTTTCTCTCTCTTTTGGTGGCATAGTGAATAGTTAATAGAAATGTTCAAAAGCCTGAATGACATTACAAGTATTATAATCCTGTTACGCTAAATACAAATCAGACTATAAACATTGGATTTAAACTAGAAACTGAATAATTACCTATTCAGGCTATAGTAAATATGGCCACGGGCTTTCTCTTGACTGTATAAAGTTGCAAGTCGTAAGACAAATGCAGTTTTGCAACCACGGGGGCAATTCCAAATCCTGTTAGTCATTCTTGACTGTTATGGGTTTCAGAGCCGATGGAAGAAGTTGAATGGGTGTCTGGTGGATGGGCGGGGCAAAATTTTGTCAAAAGGTGTTTACATTGCTTACGTAGTGAATGTTTTCGACTCTTGGCTCGTTATCACTGGCCACGGCGTCGGCTAGATCATTTTTACTCTATAAAAATTAAAACTATTGTGTTTAGGTTATTGATATTGCTGAAAAAAATTTGTGTGTGGTTGTAAAATATACATATCTCAACTTTCAGCTACATCCGATGCTTTGATAAGGAGCAAGGTCCAAAAAACCGTGTTACAGAGGCCCTGAATCTCATAGTAAATGAATTATTAATTTTAAAATATTTATTTTTTTCTTGTTTCCTTTCCTCACTGGTCTGTTTTCCATGTTGAAGCCCCTGGGCTTATAGCATTCTGCTTTTCCAACTAGGGTTGCAGCTTAATAATAATAATAATAATAATAATAATAATAATAATTAGTACGTCAATTTTTACAGAATTTTATATAAGAATCAGTTAAATTTCATTAACAGTATAAAAGACCCTCGATTTCCATTTAAAAGAAAAAAAACTGAAAATTTAAATTTTCCGATTCTAAAATCGACGAAAGAGCCTCGCCGATTTATGAAAAAACACCTGTTTAAACAGATAAAAAAATAAATATCATCAATATCGCATTCGTTATCAAGGAAAATTCATTAAATTTTCGAGCCACGTTATATATTCTTTTCAAATAGAGTAAAGATTAGGTTACAGAGTAATCTCACTTTTTATTTTTTCGTATACGGTTTATCAATAGCATCACGGAATAGAGATTCAAAAAATTTGGGCCCAATGATTTAATTCCCCATATTTTTTTCAGCCCATATTTCTTTTTTTTCCCACCAGCCAGGAATCGTACTTTGGTCATAGTAAACACCACTATAGTTGAAGGTTACGTGAATTCTATTTACGAAAATAAAATGAGAGAGAGAGAGAGAGAGGAGAGAGAGAGAGAGAGAGAGAGAGAGAGAGATTGGTTGTTGCTTTGATAATATTAATCATTTTTCCATTGCCTACATATACACCGACAAGTCTGGCCTATTCTTTCCACATTTTTCAGTGTCCTCATACACCTGGCAATACTATTACCAAACAATTCTTCTTTGCCCAAGTGGTTAACTACTACACCGTAATAATTCGGTGGCTACTTTTCTCTTGCTAAAGGTAGAAAACTCTAGTTATGGGAAGTAGCTCTTCAAGGAGTATGACACTGCAAAATTAAACCATTGTTTTCTAGTTTTAAATAGTGGTATAGCCTTCCACTGTTTTGGGTTAAAGTTCTCTTGCTTGAGGGTACACTCGGGCACACTTTTCTATTCTATCTTATTTCTCTTCGTATTGTTTTTTTCTGAACTTTTCAGGATTTATACAGTTTATGAAAGATTTACTTTAATGTTGCTGCTGTTCTTAAAGCATCTTATTTCAATTGTTCATTACTTCTCTTGCGGTTTTCCTATTTCCTGGTATCCTTTCCTCACTGGGCTATTTTTCCCTGTTGGAGTCCTTGGCATATACTGAAGCATCCTGTTTTTCCAACTAGGATTATAGCTTGGCTAGTAATAATAAAAATAAAAATAATAATAATAATAATAATAATAATAATAATAATAATAATAATCTCATCTCTTAAACATGAACGCCAAAAGTACAAAGAGAGAGAGAGAGAGAGAGAGAGAGAGAGAGAGAGAGAGAGAGAGAGAGCGTCTTCAAACAATTACAATTACATATGACAATCGTACAATTCAAATAATTGTACCGAAATACTATTTTACACACACTCATAAAACATAGAAAAATTACTTTTTAAACATACAGTAACGCGAATTTATACACAAGTAATTCAGAGTAATTCATTTGCCTTTTAATTATGAACACCAGAAATTTGCTACCTCTATGTACTCTATAATGTAACATAATTTTGTGAAATTTGATACGAATTGTCAGTAATTTTGAAAAAAGAAAAAAAAGGTAAGCACTACTTGCATGATTTAATAGAAATAGCTTTTATTAGATTAAAATGGAACAATAAACTAAATTTCGTTTAATATTGATATTGTGTATGTTTGTGCATAAACGAAATTCAAAAAACGATAGACTAAATTGGTCATATCAGCTAAAAATACAGCGTTTCATTAAAACGTTTGAAATATTAACAATGGCTAGCAAGTGAAAATAATCTTAAAATGAAAATAGAACCAAAAACTATAAAAATCCAAGCTACATCAATAAAACAATGTAAAATAAAAGCACTATCAAAAGGCAAATGAAAATAAAATATGAGGAACAACATGAGAGATAAATTCATTAAACATACAAAAAGTAAAAATTATCTGTAAACTTTCACAAAAATAAGCCAAAAAATCTAGAAAAATATGTTACTCCAATAAAAAAAAAATAAAAGTAGAATAAAAGCACTATCAAAAGGCAAATGAAAATAAAATATGATAGACAGCATGAGAGATAAATTCATTAAACATACAAAATAAAGCCGCCATGGCAAATTCCCAAATAAGAAAATGATCGAGGCAAAGGCCAAAGGTTACAAAAGAAACTCGAGCGTCTTTTTTCTTAAAGAGGCTGAGAGTGACATAAGGTGTCTCGCGAGAGAACAACCAACCCTAAAAAGGGAACCATAAAAGAAGAGATAAAAATCTCTTTGCAGGATTTCCACTTGGGATTTTATTGAGCATGAGAGCCCGGAAGGAGAAAAAAATGGGGAAGGGTTAAAGAAAAAAACAAGTGCGGTGTCTTTCAAACAGGAAATTGTCAAGAAGACAGGAAAGCACTTTGTGTGTATGCTAGGCGACAAGTTTAATGTCGACGGCTTTGTTTGCCTCTGTTTTGCATCACAGCCAATTTTTAACAAGATCTTTCATCAACACTAATGTCAAAAGAACTTTTCGTGCGGCAATCATCTCTATAGCACTAGTGTGTGCAAGAACTTTTGCTTAACTTCTAAAAGATATTATGATCTTAGCGCTGGTGAACTCTCATCATGACACGATTTCATCATAATCGCATAATCATAAATTTAGTTCCTTTTTTTTTTTTACAGAATGGGATCAGTTTTTTTATGGAACACTTTAACTGAAAATCTAACATCATTACATCATACACTTCGGCATAACACATAATTGACCTTATTACTACCTATACTAACAGAGACTTTGATTTATGGCAAAACCATTGAATTCATTTATTCACTGGCGAAAGTTGAAAATCATTTCTGTTTTATTTCTTAATTAAAGCTAAATATAATTGTCATTTGCTTTATTGTTATGACATTGAAATTTATACATTTGACCATTTGAAGTAATATATATGTGTGTATATATATATATATATATATATACACGAGTGATATATATATATATATATATATATCACTCGTATGTTTGTTTGTTTCTTCTTGAGTTGAGAAATAAAAATAATAATCATATTGATCGATGATGATGATAAGACTAGTGATATTGTACATTATGAATAGATATTCGTATCAGTTTCAATGAAATGTTGTTCCAACTAATTTAGTACGTTAAGTTTAAAGTATAATTTTCGTTTATTTTCCATTCGGTAACGATTGTTTAAAGTTACAGTATTTATTTCTTGCAAAATTTACGCATTGGAAAAAAAAAAGTAAAAAAAAAAATAAAACCGCACACACAATGAACGAAGCTGGAATGCATCTGAACCTAATGTACCGCCATCTGACTTGACTTGCGAAGCAGTGAATTTTCTTGCCTTTTCCTGACTGGACATTTGGATGCTTGTGATGAAAAAAAAAAAAAAGCAGGAATTTGTATATCTTTTCATCTCGGGTGGCCAGGGGCCGAGCCATGGGAGGCTGTTCAACATCATCTACATTATAATGAATTATAATGAATATTATTAATATAGTTACTATTGAAATCATAATTATTACTATTACTAGCGTACACCACCCATTAATATTGAGGGATAAATACCTAGATAGATATGAGCACACGCACACATATTCAACGCTGCCACCCCCCCCCCTACATTATCTACCTCTCGTGGTATCCCCTCTTACCACGATATGATTTCTCCCTCTCCCCCCTACCCGAGAGCGGAGAGCGACCGAGTAGTCATATGTTTGGCAATACCCCTCAGAGTGATAGAAAAAATATATATAATATATATCTATATCTATATATAAGTATATATCTATCTAGACACTTGCTCTTCATTATATATACGGGATTGATATTTCCATTGTCATTATTATTACTATTATCATCTTCTTCATTAACTACCCAAGCAAGTTTCCACCGAATAAAATGCCTCTAGGAAAAAAAAAAAAAGTTAGAAAAGCGGCAAAGTGGATGAAAAAATAAGTAAGAATCGATGGGAGAGACCTATACTCCAGTGCAAACTCTAATCACGAAAAGCTATTATGAAAATAATATCTAAGTAAGATTGGGAAAAAAAAAACTATTCTTGTTCTTTTCTTG
>NC_090726.1:55027098-55047098 GCF_036898095.1 Palaemon carinicauda | reverse complement strand
CCTAAAGGAACGATCGGGGAAAACGGTACACCAGTAAAAGAATTCCTAAGTTGGCCAGTAGATGAACGGAAAAGCGTCACTGAACTAACTTGACTATTGTGCAGCATCTCTTTCTTTTCAATAATAATAATAAAGAAAAAAACAATATCAAGTTTCCAAGCGTACTCTTTAATTGAATTTTAGAGCCCCCTCGCCACTCTCATTTTACTGTAGTTTTATTTTTGAAATCTAAAAGTCAAAGTAATGTATTAATTGTTACAAAAATGTAACCAGTAGGTTAATAGAACTTGAGTGTAATAGCTGAAAAAACAATAAAAGGTCAAAATTCCAAAGCATATTACTTATCAAAAAGAAAAAAGTAAGCATGCATGGACCTAAAATGTTAACGTTGGTAATTACAGAAAATATTTATACAAACATTAAAGCATCCAACTATCGACACTTCAGTTAAACTATAAATAGCCATGTAAAAATCCTCATTCCTATCAAATTATTAAACTTGAATATAACAAATTTTCATCAAGCAATAATATCCATGTTCCTTCCTACACCTTAACATTACAAACATTGAATAAATTAATCGCAGAGGAAAATACGGTAATTAATATATCCCTTAATGCGAATGAATGCTTTGAATTCATGGAGCTGATGTAAAGATGAAAATAGAAAACGTTATGGCCTCATTTCGTCAAAATAAAATTATTCAAGATGAGTTATTCCGTAATTTCCTGTTCGAGCCAAATTATTTTTAATTCTCTTAACAAGGTCAGCAATGCATTTGGTTACGAGAACTATTGCTTGATAAATGGGAATATTCATGAAGATGTTCAAAACTGCAGACAGGATACACAAAAATCTAAAATGATAACTATTTACGAGAGAGAGAGAGAGAGAGAGAGAGAGAGAGAGAGAGAGAGAGAGAGAGAGGAGAGAGAGAGAGAGAGTAAGTATGTTATAATTGTTGAAAGTTAATCGCAATGTCGTTACGTAAGTCTTGAGAGAGAGAGAGAGAGAGAGAGAGAGAGAGAGAGAGAGAGAGAGAGAGAGAGAGAAGTAGTCATAATTGTTGGAAGTTAATCGGAATGACATTATGTAAGTCGAGAGAGAGAGAGAGAGAGAGAGAGAGAGAGAGAGAGAGAGTCACAATTGTTGAAAGTTAATCACAATGACATTATGTAAGTAGAGAGAGAGAGAGAGAGAGAGAGAGAGAGAGAGAGAGAGAGAGAGAGAGAGAGAGAGAGAGATCATCCTTCAATGAAAAAACTGAGAGGACTCGAGAATAATCCAAGCATCTATCTCAATAGGGAAAACTGCTTTTCAGTTTTCTAATGCAACAGTCACAAACCAACACTAAGCCAAGTATGAATTATTTTTGCGGTTGCCTCTCATCAGTTACCCTCCATATAACAAATGAAATGCATTAACAATTTCTTGCCTACGAAAGCCGAAATTATCCAATCCTTAGTCTGAAAGATCTCCTGAGCTCTACTCTATCCATTTATTTTCTTCTCGTAACTTTGTACAGAACTTTGCTTTTGGTTTTTATCATTTTTTTTTTTTTTTTGTATTTGAAAACCTTGGTTTATAGTTCATTTCATATTTAAAATTTTTATAAGTTTTGGTCTAATCTTCATTTAACAGATGGTCTAACTTAAGGAAATAAACTGCAGCAAAAAAAAAAAATAATAAATAAATAAATAAATAAATAATAATAATAATAATGATAATAAACCACTCAATTTCCCAGGAAGACCCAGATCGTAAAGAAATAGAGCGTTAACTTATATAACAACTAACAGATAATTTTCTCAATAGAACTAAATACCCTTTAAAATTGACAGTTTCAGTCTTCTGTAAGTTTTATACTCTATCCTCTGGTTCAGGATATGTACCGTGAAAGGAGCAATAAGACCCATCTATCAAAATGGATGAATGTGAGACTTACTGAAGGATTCTCCGAGAAATGTTTGCATATATATCATGTGGATCACAGAAGGTTATTGTGTTCGTAACGTGTAATGGCTCCAGTGCGTTCTGAACATGCAATGTCTCCTGCTTTACTACATTCATTTGTGTGGGTGTATATATATATATATATATATATATATATATATATATATATATATATATATATATATATATATATATATATATATATATATATATATATATATATACACACATATATATACACATATATATATATACATATATATATATATATATATATATATATATATATATATATAATATATATATATATATATATATATATATATATATATATATATATATATTCTACTTGCATATTTATCATGGTTTATATGTACAAACATAAAAGATGTAAAGGTAATAACAGATCGGAAAAATAAAATCGAATAACTAAAAATTGCGAGTGAAAAATAACCGAACGTTAAAAGGAAAGAAGAAATGAAAAAAGCGAAAGAAAAGTAAAAAAAATTGAGGAAGAAAAATGTTTCAAAGCCAAATGATGAAAAGAGTAGGTAATAAAAGAGAGAATAGGTCAAAATACTACATGAAAAAACAAATCTTTTTGTTCTATGGTATATTTGTACTTTTCCAAATACAAGCAGAAAAATATCAACACTTAATGGTGAATATATTTCTTTTGAGTATTAAAGTAATATAGAATCAAAATAAAGCTATTTACAACGTTCGCAAAACGATATATATATATATATATATATATATATATATATATATATATACATATATATATATATATATATATATATATATATATATATATATATATATATATATAAACCTTAACTCATTATCTACAAAGTCTGAAAAAAAACTTTAAATATTTAAAATCCTCAAGTTATTTACAAAGTGAAAAACGCTGAAAGAAAATCATTAAGCAGCATTTAGTCACAATTAGCTGTGATGATAGCGTCACAAATACACACTTTCTTATGGATTACAAAGTCATTGGATATGACAGGGGATAATTATAAATAATCCCACGAACTGGGTACTTTAATAAAGGATATAAAGTTTAACGGAAGTATTTTCTGTGATGATAGCAAACATTTCTAGTTCTTCGGGTCAATGATGAGGAAGTTGCTGCTGTGGTTGTTGTTTGTGTGTGTATTTTATATATATACATATATATACATATATATATATATATATATATATATATATATATATATATAAATACACACATATATATATATACACATAATTTCCCAGAAATATTTTCATTGAAGATAGCAAATATTTCTAGTTCTTCCAGTCAAAGATAAGTAAACAAAAACATCACCAATGTGATTTTAAACAACAGCAAAAAATCCTAGTGATATAAATAAACCTTCGCACAATTTTAATTTACGCCTATTGCAAATATTATTGCTATATTCCAGCTGACAATAAGGCAAGAAATTTGCGATGCACTATTAGTTGCTCATGGCATTTAATTAAAAGGTCTTTCGTTTATGAATGTTTACTGCCCTAAGTATAAATGCCTAATGAAATTGTCATACGCTCGAGGCTGATAATTACGTAATGGGGTCCCCAGTCAGTAAACTACACAATTTATCAATAATAAAGAATATTGTGAATTATAAGTTCTACATTCTCGTCAGTAAATTAAAAAGAAAATTCTCAATCATAACCAGGGATAAAATCTACACGTTTTACATTCATAAAAGTGGTAGAAAACATCTTCAGTTATTCAATATATATGATCCATTTCATTAATGTATTTTGCATTCATTTTATAAATATCGATAATACCCTTTCTCTCTGTCTCCCCTAAAAGTATCAATTCCTCTTTTCGATAGGTTTTGTCAAGTCAACAATTTACATATACCATTTATGAATACTTCATCATACCCTTTCTCTTCATAAATCCTTCACACCTCAATTTATCATCCAATAAATTGTAATATTCTCCCTCATCATTCAAATTTTCTCATCTTTTCCGATAGTTCTATTCCATTTGATTTTGTAAAGGTCTATGAATGGAGAAACTCATTCCAGTCTTTCCGCTCCACTGAACTTACACTTTACATTTTCTCAATGTTAGTTTTATTCACTTGAAAAGAATAACAAAAAGACTCTATTTTCTTTATTTCTTTAATTCTCAAACACCTTATAAACGTTTTTATCTTTCCCAAATAAATTTTTCCGTAATGGCTAATAAATACATTTTAACTGTCTCTTCAGCGTGCAATACCATTATATTCTTTTATTTTTTTTTTTTAAATAATTTTTCCGCTACTGATTACTACTCTCGCAAACGAACCTGGAAGCAGGTTATGTTTTCGGTTTAGTTGATCAGTGTTTCCTTATCTGTTTGTTTATTTTGGGAGGTAGGAAAATAAAATTTAAGGAGACTTTCGGGTCTCGTTCTCAATGAAGACCCAAAACCTACGGTTTAAAGGTCTATCCTGAATGGGAAGGGCAAATAACGTCATTGTAATAAAAATCTTCCATAATTTAAGGTCGGTAAATAATTTTCATTGATATTCTTTTAAAATATTTCTTTAACCAAAATATTTTCTGACGTTATCTGATTTCCTCAAGATTTAAACCTGTGTATAAGTCGTCACTTATTTGGTTGACTCTCTAGTTCTTCCTTTTTTAGGGTAAATTTACCCAGAAATCGATTATGTCCCTTGAATAATTCATTTTGAGATATTATATTCTGGAGCGTTTATCATCTATATTTAAACAACCTTACATTAATTTAACTGCAATTTTAATTATATGTACAAAAATTATAGTTTTAACAGTGCACTACCTCCTTTTTGGGGGCCAATTTAAAAATCTGAGGGCTATCTCAATTATCTATTCAAAAACTTGTTATTCTTAAATACAGCAGCCCCTAAGCACCTTCTCTAAACCTCACTGCAAAATTGCCCGGAAACTAAATTTCATTCATTTACAAGACCAACCTATAGCTATGGATAAGGGAAATATGTCTATCCTCTGTGGCTTACATGATAGGAATTTAGTGAAAAAAAAAAAATTTATAGTAAATAATTGAGAATTTGATCATTACATATGACTATCCACTCAGGAGAGTAAGGTTTTCAAGGAAATGATAAGGAAAATATGAAATATGCTAAATAATTTAAATTATTATTTTGCAACAAGACAAATACAATATTACGATAGTAGTTTATGCAATGTAAAGTAATATCTTAATAAAAATAAAAACTAATGTAAACAACAGATGACGAAAGTAAATAAAGTTTCAAAAGCTTTTGAAAATAAAAAAAATCCTGGTTTCAAAGGAACGTAGGCAAAAAGGAGGCATTTCCATTTCTTAAAGGTGCCACATATATTTCCAGTATATTCATATACATGTAAATGGTTATCCTATGCAAAACAAACCACAAATTCTTCGTTCATGGTCCAAATGATTAAATTTTATGTGCATGGACTACATCTACAATTCTAATTCCTGAGACATACAATAAAAATTGTCTTGCGTATTACACACTAGTCTTTTAAACTTTGACCAAAAGAGTTTTAATTTAGACTGCAATTGTCCTTGATTGCATATATTTCTATAGAAAAGAATATTCATACTCACAAGAAAAACCCATAATCGCACACAGGCTGTATAGCTATCAACAGCTTATATTACCATTAGAGCTATTTCCCATTATAAAGTATAATTCACATGAAAGAGAAGTTATGCAAATCATAAACCAAGATAAGATTTAAGTATTATTCAAATACGCGACGTTTCAATAAATACGCATCTAACTTTTGGTTCATCCTGATGACATTTCATTTAATAAATAATAGGCAATCAACCGGGACTAAATGAAGACAAAACTGAATAAAAACAACGCAGCCATCAATGCGCTAATGAGCATTTACTCTTAATCATACACATCAGAACTAATGTCACGTGGTGCCATAAATCTGAGAAAACGCCATAAAGAAAAAAAAAAATTCAACGATTTCCGGACCGACCATCAGTTTGAAAACAGACCGCACAACTGAAGCAATTTTCGGAATGACTACCCATCAGGGAACTATTAGACGCAGATGACGAATATAAAGAGGACGTGGAAGGCCAGGTGGAAGAGCTGGAAGAAAAAGGTCAAGCGAAAATGGATGGGGGGAAAGAAAGAGGTTGAGGAGAACCAATAAATTAAGAGCAAGAAGCTCGACGCACGACGAAAATGAGGCTGAGGGGGTCGTTGAGATTGAACTATGTTTAAAGGCCGCTCATGAATGGCAGAAGTAAGGGGCAGTTACAGTTCCCTACCAAGCAGGACAATGCTCTAGAGACTGAACATATTCTTAAAATATTCTATTTTTTCTTGTTTCCTTTCCTCACTGAGCTATTTTTCCTGTTGGAGTCCCTAGGTTTATAGCATCCTGCTTTTCCAACTAGGGTTGTAGCTTAGCAAGTAATAATAATAATAATATGCATATGATCCGCGCCCAAGGCCCCTCTCCACCCAAGCCAGGACCAATGAGGGTCAAGCAATGGCTGCTGCTGACTCAGCAGATAGACCTATAGGCTCCCCCAAACCCCCATCCTTAGCTCACAAAGATGGTTGAAGCGACCAAAGACACCAACGAGTTTGAGCGGGACTCGAACCCCAGTCTGGTGTTCACCAGTCAGGGACGCTACCACATCGGGCACCACAACTATGTGGAATGAATCAATAAAGAATTTTCCAATATTAATTATGGGGAAATCAGGGAAAGGAGGAAATAAGTAAAGGGACAAGCACCGAATGGACAGTAGAAATACAAATATGGCGATTAGAAACTACCATAACATATAATTACACAGAACTTGCGGGAATAAAAAATATCAAAAGGAATTAGAACTTACAAATAAAGGTGTGCAATGGTAAAGGAAAAGAAAGAAAATAAGTGCACCACTGTAACAAGGACCAAAAGATAAGGAAAATTCCAATAAAAAATTCAACTTAAATGTGTGGCGTCGCAAGAGGAAGAGAAATAAAGTTGACAAATACAAGTAAAAGAAGTAAATGGAAGAGAAAAAAAATGCACCAATGTGACAACTGACAGGGGCAAAAAGGTGAGGAAAAAACAATGAAAAACTGAAAACTTTAGCTATATGGCTTAGGAAGATGAAGAGTAAAGAAGGTTGACAAATAAAAGGGATTTAAGGATAAGGAAATGAAAGAAAAATGTGCACCGTTGAGATAAGGGAAACCCCCAATGAAACACTCAAAACTTAAAATATGTGGCGTAGAAAGATGAACATAAAGTAACGAAGGTTCTGAGCAATAAATTTTTTTGGGGGGAAAACTGGGGCTAAGGAAAATCGAAGACGAGGAGAGTCCCGTTCGCCAAGAAACTGAAGTGGCAGATGGGAAAGCAGAGAGAGTGGGTGATGCAATGGAAGATTATTGCAAGTGGATTGGATTTACGTGTTTGGGACATATGACCCGGTGATGGGGTTGGGGAGGCCTTTTACCATCAGGGCTCAAATAGAAGAATAAAAGTGATGCTAAAAATAAATACAATTTAGTGCATAAGCCTAAAATGATTGGGAAGATGGCGATAAGATGGTCAAGATCTTAAGGAATATGAGATTAAAGATTATAACCAAAGAACAATATCATGCGAAAAATTATTAGACTGTGAAGTGAATATAAAATATTTAGAGTCGCCGCAGAGATTCCGGGCGAAATAAGCCCCACCCCTGATGACGTCATAGCCAATCAGGTTGTTTCTCGCGTCAACAGCGATCACAACACATCCCCTTAAAGTGATTATAAGTTAACATAGTTTTGAAGTTAGTAAGGGGATGTATTGTCTCCCACGTCAATATGTGATTGGCTATGTCGTCATTAGGGGGTGGGTCTTATTTCACCCGGAAAATTCCCGGCTCTATATATCATAATGTACAAAAAAAAGAGAAGACCCTATCTTCATTGACTTTTTGCCCTAGATCCCTCAGGCACCCTGTTACCAGAATTTTCTAATCTCCTTTATTATTATTATTATTATTATTATTATTATTATTATTATTATCCAAGCTACAGCACTAATAAAAACAAGATGCCATAAGCCCAAAGGCTTCACAGTCCAGTGAGGAAAGGAAATAGAGAAATAACAAATAAACTATAAATGAGAAGTAATAAAAATACATAAATTATTCTTAAATCAATTATAACGTTAAAATAAATTAGTCATATATAAGTATTGAAACGAGACTTCTGTCAATCTGTTCAACAGAATAGCATTGGCAACAGAGTTGATTTTCTGAAGTTCCACCGATACAACCAACAGATTAGGAATATCATTTCACAATCCGGTCGCAGTCAGAAAAAAGATTCTAGAATACTGGATAGTATTGAGCCTTATGATGGAGAAGGAAAAACCTGTTATAATTACCTGCATACAGAGTACTGTGTACAGGATAGTACAGTCTAGAAAGCTCTGAATGATCAGAATTTATGAAAAAACCTATCCAATATGTACAAATAATTAAATGAACGTTGGTGCCACATTTAAATCATGATTAACAAAATAAGATGAGAGTCAGCAGTTGAAGACCAGACAGAAGAACAATAATGAAAACACGGTAGAATTATGTAATCAAAATATTTTCTCAGGCTAGGTTGATCAACGAAAATTTAAAGATTTTCTTTTCATAGCCATTTTTATGCTATTGAAGATGAAACAGTCGTAAAATGTATTTCTCAAAAGTAAATTTGGCATAGAAAATAAAGCCTAGAATTTTAAATGAGCTGCATATAGTTAAATAGACATTTTCAAAGCAAAGATCGGGATGTTGAGGAGCCACTGTCTTCGACTAGTACTTTGAATTTTGTTAAGATTTAACTTCGACTCATTATTTGCATAATTCATTAATTTTGGCTAGATTTAGCCTTCATAGGTCTATATTCAGGAGATGAAATTGATTGAGGAGAGTAGCATCATCTGCATTTACAACCAGCTTGTTTTCTAGGCCGAACCACACATGCGTATACAGAATGTAAAGTAGTCAGACCAAAAACACTACCCTGAGAAATACCAGATATTACATTATCAACAACTACCCACAGCAATCTATTATTTAAAAATTCAATGATGATGCTTAGAAAATGCTAACCTACTCTCAACATATTTACGTTTGAAAACAAGGGCCTCATGATTAACACGGCCAAAGGCAGCCTTAAATTCGAGGTCAGTTATACGAACTCCCCAACCACAATCAAGGGATTTCAGTGCACCACTGGAATTTGTAAAATGAGCATCACATGTTCCATGGCATTTGCGAAAGCCGAACTGCAAAATAGGGAACCGATGACTACCTTCATCAAACCTATTTAGACGTTTTGCCAAAAGACGTTAAAAACGTTAGATAATATAGTTGTAGAAATTGTGCGATAATCAACATGGTTAGTACTACTACAAACATTTACCTAATAGACTAACATTAAAAATTCTCCAATAAGTGCAAAAAGAACCTCCTTGCTAAATCAAAAAAAAAAAAAAAAAAAAAAAAAAAAAAAAAAAAAAAAACTTAGGAGCAACGCATTCAGCTGTCTTTATCAAACTAAAATATTATTTTGATCTAGACCTCCAGAAGCATCAAGGTCCAGTAAAAGTGTTATAATTCTACATGCCCTAAAAGCTAAACTAGTTAGGTTTGCTTCAGGTAAAGAAGGATGAGGAAGATCAAATTTCTCATTATCCAGTCTTCATTTTTTTCATCTTAATCCTTCGCCTTAAGTCTTAAATTTTCCACGCTTCCCTAACTCATGAGTATAACCATCTTCCTCATAAAATATACTAATTTTCGTCATTCTCTTTTCTCATCTTTTAATTTTTCATTTTTTTCTTTAACTAGTTTTTGTTAATCACAGTTTTCCATTTATTAACTCTACTTGAAACTTAGCTTCTTTTAACTAATCTCAGTTATTTCTTTTCTTTATTCTCCTTAGGATCTAGGATTTAATTTTTTATATTTATTTAATGTATGTATAGGCAAAGAAAAATTGGATTCTATGCCAAACAAGAACGTTGACATACAAAATCAACTCAACAATAAAAGTATACTGAAATAAAGAATAAGAAATAAAGGTAAAGCTTTTTATACATACATCTGAAATATAGTATATATCTTTCCCCCTAATGATAGGATCAAAAGTAGCGAGTGAGTAACGACTGCAATATGCGATACTCGTCCTTGACAAGTTGATTTTACGGTAAACAGACATGGCTGCTTGTTACCTCGGCTGATAATTAAGGATAATGAAGGCTGGGATTTGGAGACTTGTTAATTAATACCGAGGAGAATAGACGCGCCAAGGGGTTCAAGGGAAAACGACTTCGTTAAACAAAGTGGGACACAATTTGGTGGAGTTATAAGTTGCAGCAGCCGTAGGTCGGGTAAAATTTCTTGCTAATAATCACTTGGGTCGTGCAGCAATAATCAGTCACGTCGTGCAGCCATAATCAGTTTTATCATGCGGTAATAATCACTCATGTCATGCAGTAATAATCATCAGGGTCGTGCAGCAATATATTGCTAATATCAAGGATTTGTCATCTGTCAAAAGGCTCATCCCTTTACCTATTATGAAGAGATCATTAATTTACTTTTACAGAAGCCTTGCTGTCTTTTCTTTGCTACTTAACATTTTGGACTACCCGGCAAGCTTATATTTCACTCTCTCTTCAGTATATACGATTACTTCTTATTCCATTTGGTGCCTTTTAATAAATATTGAAAAAGTAAGATCCCACATATGTACATCAAAGTACTCATGTGAGAAATTTAGGCTATAAAAATAGATAACACATGAGATGATTGGTAAACATTGATGACAAAAAAATTGAGGTCAAATATCTTCAAAAAGATATCCTCAAAATTACAGTTTGCATTAAAAATATTTTGAGTGCTGCTTTATATATCACTACAATCTCGGACCAATTATTTACCTTGGAGCATTCAGACTAATGAATCTTAAAAACACCAATATGGTTACAAAGGTAAATAAATCCAACAATTGCAAGACTAACTCCCACCTGGCAACTATTGTCATGTATAAAAATCATAGTCATAGTCAAGGTCACAGTCACCATCCTAAATGCAATCTGAGAGACTCATTAATGGTCTTCATATGTTGATTTTGAAGTCTCTTCAAACATCATGGTGAAGACTAAAGTTAAACAGAATTCGAAACAGATACGCGCAAGATCTCTCTCTCTCTCTCTCTCTCTCTCTCTCTCTCTCTCTCTCTCTCTCTCTCTCTCTCTCTTCACAGACACGTGCAAACACAAAGTAAAGTCTAGACACTCAGGCAAGACCGCTGGGATAGGAAATTCTATTTTATGCATTGTTTATTCAAAGAATAGTGACTTTAGAATTCTTTCATGGGAAAAGAATGTTTTTAAAAAAAAATATTCTTAATTATTTTACTTAAAAACTTGTATATGACGATACAGAAACTGAATTGTTTAAATGTAAGCAAAAGCTATTTTTTCTCTCTCTCTTTTGTAAACTTTCTTTAATAAGAGCTAGGTTTCAGGTTATCCTCCATAATGGCTCTTTTTGTTATATATCATTAGTGAGAATTATAAATTTTATCTTTTGATAAATTCTTTATAGAAAAAATGACAAAAAATCAAGTAAACACTGTCATAGAAACATGCAAAAAACCTATAAGATCATCTATGAATGCAAGCCTACTAAACTTAACCGAAATACCTTGAATTAAGTAGGAGTTGGGATTTCGAGGTAAGCTTGACAGATAAATTTTATTTAGACAGTAAGAGACCAATAGACAGACGGAAAACTTATGGGTCCTTTCCGACTTTATCTTGAAAGAATTAATAACTGATATTGAAAATGGAGTAAAACTACTACAACGATAACAAGGCAAACGTGACAGACAATAGCCATACAGACGGAACGATATCTTTAATGTTAGTTAATGAATGCCTGTCTACCTTTGTAAAAGATTTGACAAAGAAATCTCTTCGACAAGGAGTTGCAAATGGCAAGGTAAACTATTTTCCATGGTGGTAGTGTCCTCGCCTGGTGATTGCCAGACTGGGGTTCAAGTCCCGTACAAACTCACTTCCTTTAGTCACTGCAACCTCACAATCCTTGTGAGCTAAGGATGGGGAGTTTGGGAGAGCCTATAGGTCTATCTGCCGAGTCATCAGCAGCCATTGCTTGGCCCTCCTTGGTCCTAGCTTGTGTGGAGATGGAGCTTGGCTGCTAATCATATGTAATATGGTTAGTCTCTAGAGCATTGTCCTGCTTGATAGGCCTTTAAACCTTTTAAACCTTACATGGTCTAACTCCGTACAAAGCTTGATTGAAATAACTTCAACCAAGTAGAAGTCGGGACGACAAAGTAAGACAGCAACACTGACTGACACACACCCATATGGACGATGTCCCCTCACGCACAGTGTAACTAATATCACTTGAATCTTGTCGGAGGAGTTTCAAGGACAAGAAATATATGACAGATGCACTTACAAAGTGGCACCCCGATTATATCACTTCATCTACTCAACCTGGTCCATCTTGTCCTAAATTACACTATCAGAGAAACATTTAAGAGTTGTGATGACAAGGCGAGCGTTACAAATACATTATATGGCGCGAGACTGATAAGCATCCTTCGTGCATATAGTGCATATGTATAATAGTCTATCTACTTTGTAACCCGTTTGACTGTAATCCCGCAATCATACAAGAGTTACTGTGATAAGATGATAGACACACTAACGGGTAGATAAACAATATTGTAAGGACACCGATCCCTTCGTCGTCCAGAAAATCGACAAACTACTTATTTATTTAAATTCTCTCTTCGCCACACTGTGGTTTCCTTTGTATATATATTCCGCTCTACCAGAGCTACATTTTTGCATATGTATCGTTTCATAACATGTTTCTGTTATCCCATAATTCATATATTTGTAAGTGTAAGAAAACACATATATTTTGGCGGGCACTTCAATCTGATTTGGCGCCAACGTCATCCTACCTTTCCGTCCGCACCTTGTAATATACTTCCGTGCACATTCGAATAAAGTATCAGTTGATCTTGGTGACGCTTGTCTCACTGTCCTTACAACTGGTGACCCCGGAGTTGAAAGTAGCATCAGCGGTTTTGGCTTTGCCATTAACGGACTTATTACGGCCGTGCTACCTTCTACATACTCCGTTACCTTAGGCACGAGCCTGCCTTTGGTTCTCCCACACTTCGGTGAACGTAAGGCAGTAGGATGCTTAACCGACATATCAACTTCTCACCTCTTCGCCGACTCGTCGTCTGGCCACGATGCAGGAAGCAACACGCCCATCGCACCCAACGGCCTCGCCTCCACGCCCAAAGTCAAACTGCCGCCCTTTTCTCAACACAACACCGCTTCCTGGTTCCTGAGAGCGGACGTACTCTTCCGCGTCGCTAGACTCAGCGACTCCTGCGCCAAGGCTGACATCGTTCTCACCTCCATACCTGAAGAAGTATTCGACAAGATTTCCCCATGGCTCGACGCCCAGGCCGGCCAAGTTTCATACGACGACCTGAGAACGAAACTCATCGGTATCTACTCCCTCTCTGTCTCAGCAAGGGCACAGACAGTACTGGACCTCGCCGGCAAGCCCATGGGTGACACCTCTCCTGTCGAGGCGTGGGACGAGCTAACCGGCCTGCTTATGCTCCCCGAAACAGACAGCAACGGCTGACGACGTGAGATTAGCTTATCTCGCGAAATCTTTCTTCGACGCCTACCACAGGAGGTACGGGCCCAATTGACAGACGCCGACACGCTCCCGATGAACGAACTCCTGTCGAAGGCTCAGAAGCTCCACGAGGCCTCCAAAGCATCTCGCCTCGGAGCATCATCGTCAACACCGCCTCCGTTCTCCTCCTTCAGCAGCTGCTCTTCCATAGACTCCTCGGTAATGGCCCTTGAGGACGACGAGATCAACATTCTATCAAGAAAGAAACCACCGCAACCGACGCGACCAAACCCTAGGCCTAACCCGGCATGGTGCTTCTACCACCAACAGTTCGGCAGTGACGCCAAGAAATGCAAAGCACCATGCAGTTTCCCTAGAAGATGACGCCAGAAGCATCCACCTGCCACCATCGCAGCCGCAGTTAACCAAAACAAGATTTGTTTCTGTATCCTCGATACCATTTCCAACCGTAGACTCATGGTGGACACCGGCGCAATGCAGTCAACGTTCCCTCCTTCGAAGTCCGACCTAGACCGTGGTCCTGACAAAAACGCTCCCTCACTCATCGCCGCCAACGGATCTCCCATACGGTGCTATGGGATCAAGACCCTCAAGATATCTATCATGGGCCGTTCGTATTCTTGGCCCTTCGCTATCGCCGACGTCAATCGCCCCCTCCTCGGTGCGGATTTCCTCGCCCACCATGGACTCCTCGTCGATGTCGCTAACAGACGTCTCATCGACACGGGAACCTGCCAGTCTCGCGCCCTAGAACACGGCCCTGCAACAATGTCCGTATCCGCCGTAACGACGCACCCCTACGCCGACCTCCTACGAGAGTTTCCCGAGGTTTTCAAGCCCGAGCTCCGACACTCGCCAGGTTCCCCGTCCAAGCATGGTATCTACCACCACATCACAACGACAGGACCTCCCACTCACGCCAAATTCCGCCGCCTCCCGCCTCAGAAACTGAAGGATGCCAAACGCGCCTTCGAGGACATGGAACGCATGGGTATCTGTAAGAAAGCATCGAGCCCCTGGGCATCACCCCTGCACATGGTTAAAAAGCCGGACGGGTCCTGGAGACCTTGCGGCGACTACAGGCGCCTCAACCTCATCACAACTTCCAGGTCCCCGTATTCCCGGAAGATATCCCGAAAACTGCCATTGTAACGCCGTTCGGATCCTACACCTTCGCATACTCAACCTTCGGTCGACGCAACGCCGGGGCGACCTTCCAACGACTAATGGATAGCATTCTGGGTGACCTACCTTTCTGCGTCTGCTACGTCGATGACATCCTGATATTCTCGAAAACCAAGGAGGAACACCGGGGACACGTCCGCACCGTCCTAAAGCGCCTACAGGAGAACGGCCTAGTAGTACGCTTCGACAAATGCACGTTCGGTGCGGAGGGAGTGGATTTCCTTGGTCACCGCGTATCCTCGCGCGGGGTAAAACCCATGACAACCAAGGTCGACGCCATCAGGAAGTTCCCAATGCCTACGACCATCCGCCAACTTCAGGAGTTCTTGGGAATGGTCAATTACTACAGGCGCTTCATCCCCAACATCGCACAAACCCTGTCACCCCTCGACGACGTCCTGAAAGGAAAAGCAAAAAAACTCGAGTGGGGTTTGCCCCAGCAACAGGCATTCGCTTGGACGAAGGATGCCCTTGCGAATGCCACCACCCTGGCTCATTTCGACGACAACGCGCCCCTGCGACTAACGACCGACGCCAGCAACGTCGCCTGCGGGGCTGTGCTTGAGAAACTCGTCGATGGTTCTCCTCGACCGCTGGCATTCTTCAGCAAGAAATTGAAACCCGCCGAAACAAGATACAGCACCTTCGATAGGGAACTCCTCGCCGTCTACCTCGCCGTTCGCCACTTCAGGCACATCTTGGAGGGTACCCCCTTCACAATGGCGACGGACCATCAACCCCTTGTACACGCCTTCACGAAATCGACGGACGCATGGTCCTCCCGACAACAACGTCATCTCGCATCAATCGCCGAATTCGGGTGCACCATACGTTACGTCCCAGGAAAGAAAAACCCAGTCGCGGACGCCCTTTCAAGGATTGAAATTGATGCGATCCACCTGGGAATCGACTACGCCAATTTCGCAACCGAACAACGCACCGACCGAGAAGCACAGGATCACCTGACGGAGCCATCCGCGCTCAAGATAAGTGCGATTCCCCTCGGACCAGCAGGAGTAACTATTCTTTGCGACACCAGCACGGGCCGCCCACGTCCCTGGGTACCAGCCTCCTGCAGAAGGAAAATATTCGATATCATCCATGGACTTTCGCACCCCTCAGGACGCACCACCGCTCGCCTTCTGTCTGAAAAGTTTGTCTGGCCAGGGATAAAAAAGGACGCCCGGGAATGGGCGAAGTCATGCATCAACTGCCAGTCAAGCAAGGTCAGCCGTCACACCGAATCAGGGGTAGGCGATTTTCCCCAGCCAAAAAGACGTTTCGGCCATATACACATCAACGTCGTGGGACCATTGCCCCCTTCTGGATCCGCTCGCTACCTACTTACGATCATCGATCGCTCCACGAGGTGGTTGGAGGCATCGCCGATGACCGAAGCTACGACTCAAGCATGTGCCGAAGCCCTCCTGTCAAGCTGGGTGAGCAGGTTTGGCGTTCCTGACGACATCACGACTGACAGAGGCCCCGCTTTCCTCTCAGAAATATGGCTCGCTTTGGCGAACCTGATGGGGACGACGCTCCACAGCACCACGGCATACAACCCCGCGGCAAACGGCATGGTCGAAAGAACTCACCGCGCCCTCAAGGCGTCCCTGATGGCGAGCTGCACCGACGGGGACTGGAAATCACGACTTCCTTGGGTACTCCTCGGCCTTCGCACCGCCCCTCGCGCAGACGGCGAACCATCGCCCGCCGAAAAGGTTTACGGGGAGGCGCTCGCAGTTCCTGGCGAATTCTTTCCCTCATCAACCGACGACACGCAGCTAGATCACCTAAGGGACATCGCCAGGAAGTTCAGGCCGTGTCTCAAAACTTACCAGGACAGAACCAAGCACTTCAAGCCAAAAAGCCTGGATGACTGCAGGTACGTTTTCGTCCGTGTCGACGCTCATCGACAACCACTGACTAGACCTTATCGAGGTCCCTACCGGGTAATTAAAAAGACAACGAAAGCCTTCCTTCTCGACGTCCATGGCCAAGAGGACTGGGTCTCAATAGACCGCGTGAAACCAGCATTTCTCGAAGGAAGCGACACCGCCTCCGCTGGACCTGGCAGACCCAGAGTTCCGCCTCAAAACAAGCCGCCCAACGAAAGAAAAATCATCAAACGACGACAAGAGGAAGAGATCCTTACACCGACCGCCAGCGCGCCCCTCCGTTCAAAAACTAGAGGAACCCTCCGACGCCCGAAAAGATACGAAGATTGATCATCAGCCCTCTACGCCGCCCGATGTCTGGGGGGGGGGAGTACTTGTAAGGACACCGATCCCTTCGTCGTCCAGAAAATCGACAAACTACTTATTTATTTAAATTCTCTCTTCGCCACACTGTGGTTTCCTATGTATATATATTCCGCTCTACCAGAGCTACATTTTTGTATATGTATCGTTTCATAACATGTTTCTGTTATCCCATAATTCATATATTTGTAAGTGTAAGAAAACACATATATTTTGGCGGGCACTGCAATCTGATTTGGCGCCAACGTCATCCTACCTTTCCGTCCGCACCTTGTAATATACTTCCGTGCACATTCGAATAAAGTATCAGTTGATCTTGGTGACGCTTGTCTCACTGTCCTTACAATCTCTTTTAGACATATACTTGGGCATATCTATACTTGATGATCTACCTTTATGTCTAGTTTGACGTAGGAAAAGTCACGATGACATAGCAAGTGTAATAGCCACACACACACGTGAGATCTCCCTTTATGGCACATTTCTGTACGATAGTCTATCTTTACAAGTTTGACGAAAGACCTTCCATACGTATAGAGCGTGTGCAAAAGATAAACGAATCGCCGATACTGACAGCCGAGTAGTAACGTAAAGATAGACAATCTCCTTTTATTCATGTCTCCATATAATGGTATACATTTGAACATACTTCGACTGAAGTCCCTTCGACCACATAGAGGAGGCAATGAGATGAAAACTTGTGGTAAGAAAGACATGCTGACAGCCACAAAAGACCGATTATCTCTTTATGAACATCAGTGCGTGATTATCTAATACTGCACCAAATTTGGCTGAAATAATTTCAGCTGTGTAGGCTAAGTTGCAGACATGCTGGTGAAGAATCAGACGGACAATCTCCCTTAAAGCACAATTATGTATTATGATCAACCGTTGTACAAATTGTATAGGAGGTGGTACCATGCAAAGGTAACCATGGCAGACAGACAAGCAGACATAAAACCAAAAGAAAAACTAAACTATATTGGTCGGAGAAATGATATATTTAATCTCGCAAGGCAAACAGATGGGCGATATTTATACACCAAGAACCATAAAAACAAAATGCCTATCATTTTAATCAAACTTAAATGGAAACGTTTCTTATTTAATTGAAATGATAGTGAAAGAAATTCATCAATCAAAAAGGATCCATATAGATATAAAAACATAATTGCTATTAATCTTGCCTTCCACGTGAATTATACTTTATAACCTATATATAACCGTTCTTTGTCCAAGAAGTGTAATCTCTGGTTGATGATGCTTAGGAATACATGCTTTTTTTTACCCTCATAACCCCTGGATATTGCCGACACATTTAATGTTCCCACACTCACAGTACAATAGACTGATTCTTTTTCCTTTCCTGTAATGGGCAGATACATTATTTCTCAGAAGCCATAAATATAATCTACAATAAATTTATTAATCAATATGAATTTACTGCCATAAATATTACAATTGCGTAAATCACGGTTTTCCATTGGAAATCTACATTCAACAACGATGCCAAATCGTCGCTTCCATTTCATATGCACAATTAATTTCACTAAAATGATTACCACAACCAACAACATTATCATTACTATAATCATCAATATTGTGGCTGTTCATTGTACTTTTTAACATAATTGAATCTTCTCTACGACCGTTGCTGTGCCTTATCACTGTACTTATAAATTATCTTAACCTGGAAGCTTTATATTATCATCATCATCCTCAATACTAATGCTGTTATTACCATTTTACCAATATACTGAATGCCTCTTCAGTGTTTGTTTCATTCAAGTATATTCTTGTATTGTATAAATTGCATCTTTTGTTCATATTTGAATTTGGCCTCGAACTTATAGAATCCATCTATTTATAAAAAAAAAAAAGCAAATTCAGAGAAAGGTCTGAGAATAAAAGATACAAATGGAGAGATGCTGTCTCAAGTGAATGCAGCCCTGGATTGATGTAATGATAATGTTTAAAAAGATTTGTTCAACATAAAAGACGAATGATAGGCTAGGCTGAATGATGCAAGAGTGGAAATGGTTTTACTTTAGAGAATGTATAAGGAAGTGAATGTTCACAATATGAGAAAGGCAATTTAAAAGCTGAAGAATGGAAAGATACTAAGATTTTATTTTTTATAAAAAATGAGGTTCTGCAGTACAATGGTGTTAGTGTGATTGGGTGGATATCAAGGGTTCGTATATGAATGAATAGTGGGCAATGTTTCATGGAATAGATGAGGGAAATCACTGCTCCATTTATATAGGGCCCTGATGTTAATTAACAGACTAAGAAAAGTAGATGATGAAATAGAGTAACTGATTGGTAGAAGAACTGCAGGGTTAAAATCAGGCAGAAAGCGTGAGAATTTATCCTTCGTTGTGAGACGAATACAGTTTTGTTAGAAGTTTGTCAGCAAACTCTCCAATTTAAATAAATAATTTTACAAGACAAGCTCCCCTTCCATTGTTCATATGTTCAATCGCTCCCAACAAATGATATCTTGAACAATACATCCAAAATACCCCTAACAGTCTCCAATATTTCTCATTCCTCTCACATAACTCTTTCATATTAACAAGCCCTTTTCCATACATCGTCTCTTTTTATCTATTTCCCCCTTAATCCTATGCTGTCACTACTCCTATCATTCGTCTTAATAACTCTATAAGCAAGGAAGGACCATTAGCCTACACTCAGAGTCATAAATAGCCATTTTTTCTAGCTCGTACAGTGCAGATGTGGGTGGAAAAATGGACTTGAATGAACGTAATATCCAAGCGTGTTTCCTTTGCTCTTAATTAGAAAACCTTTAAGCATGTAAATATTTTTCAGTCAAG
>NC_090726.1:55017098-55024598 GCF_036898095.1 Palaemon carinicauda | reverse complement strand
CAGTTTTATTTTCGCACGTACAGATAATTTTGCTTCCGATTTCATTACTGAAGATAGACACCTTCTCTCATCCGTATTTTGATATTTTTTTTTATTATAACAAAAAAAAAAAAAAAAAAAAAAAACCCACCGACCACCAATATAATAAGAATAATAGTATTTTCAAAATACCAATTTTCATCGAGCCAAGATACTGTTTATCTCAATCAAAATGTCTTATACTTGTAACGCTTTAAACCCAAGATCGTATTCTAAGAAAGGTTCCTAAATTCAATACAACCAAAATAACTATAAAATGGCATTCGTAATAAATCAGTCTTCTGACAGTATTTTAACTGCAAGTAACAATATATTTACACGAAAAATGTCCGAGCACACATAGTATACATAACTATTGCGATTTATCCATACGACATAAACATTTAAATCTATATTCAAATCAAGCTGACATTCCTCTTTCTATATTTAAAATTGTAATAATATTAGCTCCAGGGTACCATAGGAAGTTACAATTCTCCATAACTATCAAAAGGAAAATATATCTTAATGATAATAATGACCTATGGTTTTATTTTTTCACTCTAAGTATGAAGGTACTGAGAATTTGGATTCAAAATTGATGCAAGGCACATACGCACAAATCTTTTTCCTTACATTGAAACTACCCCATCTGCAATATTGTATAAAATCATTATGGCATAATTTTCATAAAATCCTGAAATTCACAACTGCATTATAATTTTCATTTTAACCAATTTTTTTTTCAAAATCTAAAAGCCTTTATTATATACAGACTTTCAAAACTTTATAGCAACCAAAGGTCAACGAAAACGTTGCACTAACGGAGGCTTACATAGCAAAAATAATTACGAAAAATCAATAAATGAAACCTTAAGGAAGTTAATCATATATTATCATGATTTTGGAATAGAAAAATTTACCGATATGCGCCATTTTTTAAAAATGACAAGAAGTAAACACACTTGCAATAAAACTAATTTCGTACAAACATGGAATAAAAATAAAACCACAAGTTCGTATGCCAAAGGCATTGCAAGGCTAAGAAAAATGGTCTGTTAAAGCGTAAGTAGATCTGAAATTGCAACTAAAATCATTACTATAGAAATGAAAAGATCATAGAAAGAAAATCTGATACTCTCCTCTTCCCTATAATAATTTCTCTTAATGAAATGAATCGGTTATCAACATTATATTAACCAACATTGTCGTACTTCGGTAAACATGAATGTGAGATACGATGGATTTAATGATACCAACCTTAAGACCATAAGAATGGAAGCTACAAGTAATTGGATGTGTAAGTTCATGAATGATATCACTCCCTTCAAATATGTCACAGCTTATGCATAAAACGTCAATAGAGCGTCTTCGCCTTCATCTCTCTCTCTCTCTCTCTCTCTCTCTCTCTCTCTCTCTCTCCTATTCAACACACCAAGAATACCTTTAATTTCTCTCACTCCCAGTTTTATGTTTTCCTTCAATATAAAAATAACAGGACACATTTTCACTATTTCTTTCATTTAACATTCAGTATTATATAGTGATTTAAAATAAACCCTTTATGTTTTATGTCATCCAATATTCCACATGACAAGGTATGGCACGCTCTCTCTCTCTCTCTGGGAATCGCTGCCGCACTTACTATTGCCAAGAATGAGTTGGGTGGTGTCACTATTGTCTCTGATAGTATGTCGGCTTTGCAGTCTATTGTGTCAGAGTCATCCGGAAGTAATAAGTTAGTAAATAGAATTCGAATACTTTTATGTAAATTTGAAAAGAAAAATCGAATTGTCCATTTTATTTGGACCCCATCTCATTGTAACTTGACGGGGAATGATCAAGCAGATTTATTAGCAAAGCAAGGCTGTTGTAAAGAAAATGTTGACTACAGTTTCCCACTGTCATATGAAAGTTTGAAAAATAAAATAGAAAAACAACAGCGTCATCGAGATATAGAATATCTGAAGGGAGTATACCTGGAAAGTGCCTCGTTCCGCAATTATATAGATATCACTAAGGGGTCAGAGCCAAATTACATAAAGAGTGGTTTACATACTAGAAAACATCAAACAAGCTATAGCAGATTGCGTTTAGGATATAAGTATTTGTGGGAAGTGACAAATGATAGAAATTCCAACATAAGAAACTGTCGTTTGTGTGAGTTATCTGATGGGCACAGGTTACATCATTATATTGGAGAATGCAATGAAATTGAACGTTTTAGAAGAGAAATTAAAACTTTGTCATTTCATGTTATTCTTGGCCATTTCTTGGATCCTAGGGTGTTTTTGGAAGTTAAGAAATATTACCCAAATTTTGCAAATGCTTCCTAGCTTGCCATATTATTATTATTATTATTATTATTATTATTATTATTATTATTATTATTATGTTTACTTATTATTATTATTACTATTATTATTTTATTATTATAGTTGTCATTATCATTATTATTGTTATTATTAATGTCATTATTGTTATTATTTGTCTAAGTAAAGGGAATAATATCTGTTAAGGCAAACTTTCCGATGCAAGCCTGCTAGGGGGTGCGCCATTTGTGTTCTGCTGTATACGTGTGCATGTATATACACATTGTATGTATGTATAATATTGAACGCAATAAAATTATTAAATCAAATCAAATCTCTCTCTCTCTCTCTCTCTCTCTCTCTCTCTCTCTCTCTCTCTCTCTCTCTCTCTCTCTCTCGCAAAATATAGTGTGATTAGTTACTTCCTTGTGTATACAATAATTTATCTTTCTTCTCATTAGCTTCTCCCCAACCCTTCATTTTTCTTCCTACGAATCCTACTTCTCACAAGTGGAAGAGGAGAAGGGATGGAGTAGGAAGACAAAATAAGAGAGAAAAAGAGTGTAAGTCAAATAGGGGGGAGGGGGATTTGTCATAATTGGAGGGTACTTTAGCTTTAGGAGACAGACAGAGCCTAAAAATGTTCGTGTTGTGTTTATTCAAGTACGGCATATTATGTTGAAAAGAATATAAAACCTTTAATTTTGAATATTTAGTTTATCTTAACTCATAAGGTTAAATTTCTTATAAGAGTATCCTTGCAAACGTAACTTCTGCCAAGAATATACATAAATCTAATAAATTCATTCAAAATATCTCTTATCTTATCTAATTCAAACGATAGCCATAATTATTAACGACCATCTTATCACAAGAGACAATTTAATCATAGGTTCATCTTCTTCACCATAACTTACAAAGTCAGATCACCCAATTAAGGCTCAGTGCAAACGATCACCTCTTAATAAAACTTGTTCCTAATGAAGAGATAGACGTTAAAAATGGCCCCTCTTTCAGACTTTTACTGTTTGCTTTTACACTTGATCTTAAAAATAACTATGATAAAACTGAGGCGCACAAAACCTTGTTATCTCAATTACCTCTCAATTAAGGTTCAAGTATTTCCTTTGGAAAATTTTTTGGAAAACGTCGGGTAATAAGTCGAGGACGAGTTAAGCTATTTTAGCCATTATACCCCCTTGCACTAAATGAGAAGCACCTGGTAATGAGAAACGTAACCTATTCTTCTCATAAATATTATATTCTTATAATGCCAAGCACAAGTTTAAGAACAAGTTTGGGAATAACATGTTAAGTAATGACTCCAAGCAGTGAATCCCAAACATGTTAAAATTAATTATCTAAACCAATTACATTATTTAAACTTAAACTTGTTAAAATTCATTATCTAAACCATATACATTATCTAAACTCAGAAGTTAAAATCAATTATGTAAACCATCTAGATTATTTAAACTAAAAAGTTAAAATTAATTATCTAAACCAACTACATTATTTAAACTTAAACTTGTTAAAATTAATTATCTAAACCAACTACATTATTTAAACTCAGAAGTTAAAATCAATTATGTAAACCATCTAGATTATTTAAACTAAAAAGTTAAAATTAAACATCTAAACTAACTACAATATTTAAACTCAAAAGTTAAAATCAATTATGTAAATCACTTGGATTATTCAAACTAAAAAGTTAAAATTAATTATCTAAACCAACTACATTATTTAAACTCAGAAGTTAAAATCAATTATGTAAACCACCTACATTATTTAAACTAAAAAGTTAAAATAAATCATCTAAACCAGCTACAATATCTAAACTCAGAAGTTAAAATCAATTATGTAAGTCACCTAGATTATTTAAACTAAAACGTTATAATCATTTATGTAGACCATCTGCATTATTTAAACTATCGTCAACGCAATGTAGTACAGCGGCATAGCAGACCAATTGTTCAAATTGGTCTAAAAGCACCAAAATTGGCACACATGTAGATTAATATATTCTAAACATTTTTGGATATGGAGGCATTCAAGATTAGCCCTTAGGAAGATATGGCGGCCATTGTTCAAAATGGCCGCCATTTAACATTAGCGTCATTACATAGACTTCATTATGTGTCGTTAGTTTGGTGCTAGATGGGCCAAAATTCCCTTTTTTTACATCAGAATTAACATCAATAAATGTTTAACAGATATTTAGATGAATCTTCTCAAAAATGGCCCCCAAACTGGCCGCCATTTTGTGGAAAAAGTGGACATTTGATGAAGATTTCAATACTCAATGACATAATACCTCTAATAACCAGTACCTGATTTCAGGAACACACTTTAATTGCTCAAGTTGCTTTTTTATTTCAAATTGCTGGCAAAATTGCTAGTCAAAATAATACACAGAGTACGGGAAGTTTACAGTATGGTCAGATTGTAGTTATATAGTCGACCAAAAGCCCAGTCTCTAGGCACAGTACTTGTGTAATCCTGCAGTACATACATGTAATACAATAACGTAGATTTTGCCACACTATGTTAATTATGATTCCGAACTTTTCAAATCTGGTCACCAGAATTATGAATGTCTACAGATCATAATGTTGGTTAGCAAGTTTTCTGTCCCAATCTACTGGCATTTGCCTTCACAGAAACATAGACCAGTGCATTGCAGTGAAGCGTTCTTGCACTTGCAGCGGTTTTTGCAGCCTTTCTTGCATCCGCAAGACACCAGCTCATAGCAGGCCTTGGATGCCTCAGGGAGTGTGGTCCAGAGTGGTGTGTAGAGCCCATCATCACTCCGATGCCAGCCCCAGTCTGTTGGTGGAGGGAGCACGGGCGTTGGTACCAATGCCTGGCCCCAGACCTGACCACCCTGAAGGGCAGATCTCTTCACATGCTGCTCCAGAGCAGCGTAGGTTGGCAGGATGTTCTGAACAGAGTTCGTCTTTGCAAAGAGCTGCTTTCTCGCCTTGTTGACGTCCTTGCATTTGCTTGTGCGGTCATACAGGAGTATGACAAACCTCTCGATGACATGCATTGTATCCTCTTGGATGCTTGTGGGTGCATTTGCCAGACTCAGCAGGGCATCAGTGAGTTCTGGCAGCGTGTTCCATGTTGCCCAGGCAGATTTCTTCCCATGTCCGACGAAGGCTGACACAGTATCACACCCTGTGATGGCATGAAACATTGGAAGAGCACATGCCTTCTCTGGACCAAGGGAGGAAGCTATTTCATGGGCTGCAATGTAGCGGTAGTTCTTGCCTGTCCCAAAGGCTACCCAGAGTTCGTCTCCAGCTGGTAGTTTCTGGACTACCATCACTGCTAGGACCACGACGTCACTGTCTACTGTTCGAACCTGTATCTGGTGGTGACCATGTTGTGCAGCATGTGCTACATGTAGCATCATGCGGGTGTCTGCCTCTTCTTGGTTGCATGGTGCGAGTGAGTTGACATCCTCTTGCTGTGGAACACAGATCACCTGCTCCCCATCAGTGACGACCAGTTCCTTGCCTTCTTCTTGAAAGGACTCTGCAAGCATGGTGGAGAGGTAGCTGAAGAGCTCCACTTTGTTGCTATCATAATGTCTTGGCCTTATCTATCCTTTTAGCATAATATATAAACTTAATCTCTTCGTTTATTTCTTTCCGAAAGAACTGGAACCAAAGATACACAGCTTCTTTCTAATGCAATTTACATTAAAGGTGATCGCAGAAAAACTTAAAATAAGCTGAAAAAATACGAGAATTTTTGTATAAAACACATTGACGCCGCTAAGGCAATAGCCTTTAATGTGCGTGTATACTGTATATATATATATATATATATATATATATATATATATATATATATATATATATACATACATATATATATACACATACATACATACACACACACACATATATATATATATATATATATATATATATATATATATATATATATATAATCATATATCATATAGATATATATATATATATATATATATATATATAGAGAGAGAGAGAGAGAGAGAGAGAGAGAGAGAGAGAGAGAGAGAGGAGAGAGAGAGGGCATAATTACAAAGGTAAAACAACATTAAACATCTGAACCTCATAATAACAAATAAATCCTTCGCGCATAAAACTGTCCCATTTTCGAAACCTTTAGAACAAGATTGAATTGAACTCGTATATCCTTTCCCCTTCCACTTGCCTTCGCTTCAAGAGCATAAAACGTGACCAAAACCGTCCTGGTCACACAAAAGAAAAGGAAAATCACTCGGCCGTCGAGCGTCGCTAGAAACGCACTTCTCTTTTGACCACACTTACGTACATGGAAATACAAAGGCACATACACACACACACATATATATATATATACATATTATATATATATATATATATATATATATATATATATATATATATATATATATATTCAGAGAATTCGATGGCGAGATAAGGTGAAGGATGATATGGAGAGCAGAGGTTAGGTGGATGAGGATGCCTTTTATAGAAGACATTGGAGAGGGAACATAAAGCAACCAACCCCTTATTGTAGGGATAATGGTGGGAAAAAAGATAATATACATACATACATATATGTATATATATATATATTATATATATATATGTATGTATATGTATATATACAGTATATATATATATATATATATATATACACACACACATATATATATATATATATGTGTGTGTGTGTATATATGTACACATATACAGTATAACCACGTGTGCGTATAGATTCTAATACCAAGAAAACAAATCTAAACGAAAACATATTGTGTGGACATGATCAGTGTTATTGTTTGTTTCTTACTAGATTGCTAGCATTATCAACAACAAAGGCATGAACAAGATTCGTGATTACACTGTTTTCTTTTAAGAAATGGGTCTTTTTTTAAAGTTAAAGTTAGACAATGCGTATATACCTCTTCACTACTGTAAGATAAAATGGTAACATAGTTGATAATATACTTTCTTTAACATTCGTAAAGACTACTAATTTTCAAAAAAGATAATAAGAGAATAATACATCACGAACACTAACTATGTAAACATGAATAAATAATCTTAAGGAAATGAGAACAGAAAATAAACATAAAATGATGAAGGGTGAATGAATATCTGAAAACTTCAGACAGGTGATAAAAAAAAAC
>NC_090726.1:55006269-55011269 GCF_036898095.1 Palaemon carinicauda | reverse complement strand
AGGCGCATATCAACTATATACTTAAATAGGAATACACGCAACTTGACTTTTTACATAAGTATGAATAGACACAAATCAACTAGCCTATATGCATAAATACGAATAGAGAAACAAACTATATACATAAATATGTATAGACGCAGAAAACTCATGTACTAAAGTTTATAATCGGTAACCTTGATATTATATAACGAATGAATGATTGTAAAAAAACCTCTTTACTTCCGGTGTATGTGCGGTTGACCCATAGCAAGCTATGAAAAAAAGTTGGCTCTTCCCTTACCAGAGCTGATACACAGTACAGTGCATTATTTCTCAGTGAGGCCATGGGATTAACCGATCAAAAATAAAAAAAAAATACAAATAAAATGTCAAAGGAATGTCTAAACACTTATTTGAATAAATCCTGGTAATCCAGACACATTATACATGCACACAAACATATATATATATATATATATATATATATATATATATTATATATATATATATATACATATATATATATATACATATATATATATTATATATATATATATATATATATATATATATATATATATATATATTATATACTGTATATATATATATATATATATATATATATATATATATATATAATATATATATATATATATATATATATATATTCCACATTACCACCTTGAAGAGGGTAGGTACCCTCGAGTGTTGGACTAACTTCACTTTGAGCCACAACAGTTGACAGACTGCCAGCTGCATGCATATATATATATATATATATATATAATATATATATATACTATATATATATATATATATATATATATATATATATATATATATATATATATATATATATATAAAAGGAAACGATTCTATATGTGTATACGAATCTAAAAATATATATCCAGACTATTCCATTGAAAACCAAATATCAATACAACAACGAACATCGAGTTACAATTATAAGATGAAACAGTAAAAGAGTGCAATGCCGGGTACAATAACTTCATGACATCTAAAGGATAAAGTCACCATAAACAATGTGGAATGTTAAAAGCCATCAACAAACATGGCATCCAGACAAGAAAAGTAATCTAGAAAGAAAACTTTTTCCCTTTACAAATATCACCTTTTATAGCACACCACTATTAGAAAGAAAACAAACACTGCCAAACAAAGGATATTTGAGCAACAATAATAGCGAAAACAGATAACCGATAACAATAAAGGTAACACAACGAAATTTCCAACCGATAACAGCGAACATAAACCGACCAGCTGAACGAACGGCAGCAATGAATTATTGTAGAGTAGCTACATCTCTACGGACATGCATATCCCATCGGACGAGCCTATACCAAGCTACAAGGTCTATAGCTTTAATCTATAGACCTTGCCTAGCTAGACCCCGTAATGATAATCGCTCATCCACTATAGCAGCATCAGGGGGTGGGGGGGGGAGGGCTCTGATTGGATGCACAGCAAAATATCAGTGGCAAAAAACCAGACTGTTGATTGCAGAACAAACCCTTGTATTCAAATGCATTCACTTTTAACGGTGAATAAACAGTTTGCGAGAGAGAGAGAGAGAGAGGAGAGAGAGAGAGAGAGAGAGAGAGAGAGAGGAGAGAGAGAGATTATCTCCATATACATAGTGAAAATTAAAGGCATAAAATTAAAAACATGTAATAAATTAATCACAAAATCATAATCTTTTATAAAGTCTCTGATGGAATAATGAAAAGGTACATGTATCGATTGCTCGCATCCAATCAGCAAATACGATCGCTGTGGCCAGAGGGGACAATGCAGAGTCCAATCAAACATCGAGTCTAAACAATTCCCCTGTACTCATGGCGAGGCAGGTACGCGAATGTTTGTGCATGCTAAAAGATTCAGTCCTAAATGGCAACAAGCTATTGATGATTTAAACAAACGGCAGAGATGTGCTTGTAATGGTATTGGTAGTCCAGTGTCGTGTTTTCCATCCCCGAAAGAGTTGCATTGCCTTTGGTCAAGCACAAAGCCTGAAATGGATCTCTGTTCGTGAGGGGAATCAATCCTATTCTGTGGACGGGTTTAGAGTTCGTGAAGTAGTGTCAGTAATGAAACCTCATTTCGTATCATGATGTTCTACATTACATATATTAACTATTTGTTTGCCTTTCACTCGCGATAAAATATTTTTCCCTAAAATAATTATGTGACCGACATTTATTATTTCTTTAGCTTAAAATCTAATATGTTGCAGTATGTATTCCACTTTTAAAATTCTGTAATCGCCAGATTTTCTCATCTGATGACAGTAAAACTGAAATGAACATAAAGCAAATATATATTTTACCTCTACATTTTCGACCCTATGTTCCATACTCAGTATGATCTCAAAATATTTTTTTCCAACCAGGCAACAGCTTTGCTCTTACACATAAAACTTTACGAAACGAACCTATCTGGATTAACAAAAAAAAAAAAAGGTCTAAAAGCAGGAAGCTTTGAAATGCCAAAAGCATGTTTTTGAAAATGTAAAAAACCCAACTGAATCAAACTTTGTTATTTCCAATGCATAATGCTAAAGCTCCCATTAACTGCTTTGCATAAAATAATGAAACTCCAAAGTATCTGAAGAAGGTTGAAAAGATGATTTGTTTTGTAATACCATTATCATATAAGAGGGTTCGAAAAGAGGCAGCCCAGAGGAGTTCAAGGATGAAAAGATTAGACAAAAATTTCAAATCGAATCTCTCTTCATGTTGAAAATGTAGGACATGGTGGTACAATAAGTAAAACAAATAAAATTGGAAAAGGAGATTAAAATTAACTCGATAAAAGAAGTAGACGTAGAATACAAGCTAAAAAGGGATATATCCAATCTCTGAAACTTGATTGCAAAGCCAAGCTCAATAGCTTTCTCAAAGTTACAAAGGTAGGAATAATAAATAAAAAGGAATGGATATGTTAATAGATCATTGCAATTGTCGGAAAACAGGTGCTGAAACCAGTTTTTATATCATAAAGAAAAAAGAAGAAATGGAAAATGTCATGTAGACCACTTGAACTGGTCAATAAAGAGTTGAGGAAACCATGTTTAAAATATGAATTTAAATGTCTGAGGCCTTTGTCCTGCAAAGGACTATCAACGGCTGATACAAATACTTGAATGAACATGCCATATATATATTTATATATATATATATATATATATATATATATATATATACACATAACATATATATATATATATATATATATATATATATATATATATATATATATATATATATATATATAGCATATACAGAATAATAACACCGTTTATTTCAAAGTTGTAATTTGTGCTTACTATAACATAACACACCTATCAAAAGAACTGTCAGTCTTGAATCTCTCATGACACTATTACCAAACTCTTACACACTTTCTTCAACAACTTTCTTCCTTATTCGATGTATTTGTTAGCTTTTCACCCATATATTCAGAATATGGGAAGTTAGGATCCCCAATCTATTTTGGTGACCAAGGACCTGAGCTAAATGAGGAAATATGATTGCACGTTCCGTCAACTTTAGTACTAAGATCATACACACAAACAGGTAGACAAACATAATTAAAATGAGTCAGCAACTGAAGACCACACAGGAGAACAATACTCGAAACTAGGTAGAATGAAACAATTATACATTTATCTAGAATAGATTGACAACCAAAAATCTTAAAAGACTTTCTCAATAAGCCAATTTTTAAGCAACTCAAGAAGAGGAAGAATGTATTTATCAAAAGTAAATATGCAATTGAAAATCTCACACCTGGAATTTTAAAGAAGTCGTATAGAGTTAAAGAAACATTATCAATGCAAAGACCTGGATGTTAAAGAGCCACTGTCTTTCATCTACTTACAATAATACTTTGAGCTTTGTCTGAGTTCAACTTCATGCCCCATAATTTGCATCATTGGATTCAACAACGCCAGAACTACATTTAGTTACACATGCAACGAGCTTATTTTCTACGCCAAACCACATTTACTGTATGCATTTATATATATAATATATATATATATATATATATATATATATATATATATATACATATATATATATATATATATATGTATATATATATATATATATATATATATATATATATATATATATATATATATATACACACAGATATATATACAAGAACATTCCCATGAGGTACACTAGATATTATATTTCTAATCTTAATATGGTGCCCATCAACACCTACTCATTGCAATTAATTATATGAAAGTTCAACTATTTGAGTTTTAAAACAAGGGCCTCATGATTAATAAAGTCAAAGGCAGCTTTAAAATCAAGCCCAATCATATGACTTTCATGACTCCAATCCAATACGTAACCAGGTCAAATTTTTTCCTTAATTTCAGCTGGACAGCTGTCATAATTACGTCGAAAATTATGTACACTTGAAATGTCGTTCCAGATTTGATGTTACGTGGTAAGTGGTACTTGATCCCAAACGTGAAGACTAATTTATCCCTGAATTCTATTACGAAGCATTATTCTATTGGCTATATATATATATATATATATATATATATATATATATATATATATATATATATATATATATATATCAGACAGGTAAATTTCCATAAGTATTTCAAGGCATTTGCATCAAAACTGTAAATACGAAAATGGCACAAACCCCAAGTTCCTTTTAACATAAATTATTTAATATCATAACCAAATTTGAAAGGTTTCATATACACACGAAAATGGTGTCTGTGAATTGTATTTTAGAGAGAGAGAGAGAGAGAGAGAGAGAGAGAGAGAGAGAGAGAAGAGAGAGAGAGTGAGAGAGAGAGTTGACTTCCTGTTAATGTCTAGAAGCTTAATATACATATGGAGATATAATAGTAATGCAAGTACAAGAGTTATGTCATCTAGGCAAGCTTCCATAGAAACAGGCTCCGCATTTATCATCAAATAATTACTACAGCCAAATCCAATTCTCTGTCCACGACAGCT
>NC_090726.1:54956269-55001269 GCF_036898095.1 Palaemon carinicauda | reverse complement strand
GTGAAACGTGTAATTACGGGTGAGGAATTCTCGTTATGCTGATTAACGTGGCTGGGAAATAAACATTCACTAAAAAAAATATTACAGGGTTAAATGGTCACAGAATTTCAGTGAATGCGTTCACAATTACGGAATATTTCCATGGAAGAAAAAATTTTTAATAATGTCCAATTTCCATTCCATATTATATTAATAATTGCAGATTTGAGTTGACAAATTTTTCTGAGTGTGTGAATATTCACATAGGTTATTCCATAATAATAATAATAATAATAATAATAATAATAATTATTATTATTATAATTATAATTATAATGCAACCAGGAACAACCAGACTATAAAACCACCAATCTTGGGAAACTGTGATTAGTAAAAAAGAAAAAAGAATAACAACAATAAGAAGAAGAAGAAGAAGAAGAAGAAGAAGAAGAAGAAGAAGAAGAAGAAGAAGTGTTGATAGAGACTTTTCTTGATATTACTGAAGAAAATATCTTTTTAAACAAACATGAAAAAACACAGCCATAGCAACACCACGGATTTGCTGCAGTTTTGCTGGCCTTTTCGTGACGTCCAACTTTACAATTTAAAGAAGAAAATCTGAAAGATGCAGTATCATTGTCATGATACATTTAATGAAAGCTCCAATAAACCCAAATGTTTGACACAATAAACCTCACTGTTAAGTCATCAAGGTTTTACTTCAGTAAGGAATCAAGGTTACCACTTGGCTTCTTCGCTGAAAGGGAGAAAGAATGACAGTCTAAAAGGGAGAAAGAATGACAGTTTGAGTGAGAAAGAATGACAGTCGGAAAAGGAGAAAGAATGAGTCTGAAAGGGAGAAAGAGTGACAGTCTGAAAGGGAGAAAGAATGACAGTCTGAAATGGAGAAATATTTACAGTCTGGAAGGGAGAAAGAATGACAGTCTGAACGGGAGAAAGAATGACATTCTGAAAGGGAGAAAAAATGACAGTCTGAAAGGGAGAAAGAATGACAGTCTGAATGGGAGAAAGAATGACAGTCTGAATGGGAGAAAGAATGACAGTCTGAAAAAGAGAAATATTGACAGTCTGAAAAAGAGAAAGAATAACAGTCTGAATGGGTGAAAAAATGACAGTCTGAAAAAGAGAAATATTGACAGTCTGGAAGGGAGAAAGAATGACAGTCTGAATGAGAGAAAGAATGACAGTCTGAAAAAGAGAAATATTGACAGTCTGGAAGGGAGAAAGAATGACAGTCTGAATGGGAGAAAGAATGACAGTCTGAAATGGAGAAATATTGACAGTCTGGAAGGGAGAAAGAATGACAGTCTGAATTGGAGAAAGAATGACATTCTGAAAGGGAGAAAAAATGACAGTCTGAATGGGAGAAAGAATGACATTCTGAAAGGGAGAAAGAATGACAGTCTGAATGGGAGAAAGAATGATTGTCTGAAAAAGAGAAATATTGACAGTCTGAAAGGGAGAAAGAATGACAGTCTGAATGGGCGAAAGAATGACATTCTGAAAAGGAGAAAGAATGACAGTCTGGATGGGAGAAAGAATGACAGTCTGAATGGGAAATAGAATGATAGTTTGAATGGGAGAATGAATGACAGTCTGAATGGGAGAAAGAGTGACAGTCTGAAAGGGAGAAAGAATGAGAATCTGAAAGGGAGAAAGAATGACAGTCTGAATGGGAGATAGAATGAGTTTGAAAGGGAGAAAGAATGACAGTCTGAATGGGAGATAGAATGAGTTTGAAAGGGAGAAAGAATGACAGTCTGAATGGAGAAAGAATGACAATCTGAATAGGAGAAAGAATGTCAGTCTGAAAGGGAGAAAGAATGACAGTCGGAAAAGGAGAAAGAATGACAGTCTGAAATGGAAAAATATTGACAGTCTGAAAGGGAGAAAGAATGACAGTCTGAACGGGAGAAAGAATGACAGTCTGAACGGGAGAAAGAATGACATTCTGAAAGGGAGAAAGAATAAAATTCTGAAAGGGAGAAAGAATGACAGTCTGAACGGGAGAATGAATGACATTCTGGAAGGGAGAAAGAATGACAGCGAATGGGAGATAGAATGAGTCTGAAAGGGAGAAAGAATGAGAGTCTGAAATGGAGAAAAATTGACAGTTGGAAAGGGAGAAAGATTGACAGTCTGAAAGGGAGAAAGAATAAGATTCTGAAAGGGAGAAACAATGAGAATCTGAAATGGTGAAATATTGACAGTCTGTAGGGAGAAAGAATGACAGTCTGAAAGGGAAAAATATTGACAGTCTGAAAAGGAGAAAGAATGACAGTCTGAAAGGGAAAAATATTGACAGTCTGAAAAGGAGAAAGAATGGCAGTCTGAAATGGAAAAATATTGAGTGTGAAATGGAGAAATATTGACATTTTGAAAGGGAAAAAGAATGACAGTCCAAGTAAATATTTCGTTTGCCTGGATCCTGAACTCCCCAGCGAGTGTTGGTTAATATTAACTGTTTAAAATTGTGATTAAAGCACTATGTTAATCTTTACCAAATAATATGAATTGAAAGTGAAAAACAATCAGATACACAAAAATGTACGCTACAAGGAAATTAAAAATATAGTCCACAAAATACTGACCAGGATCTATCGAAAATTCCATTAATACTTCCTTTCTTCACAACATTAAACTGAAATCCATTAATATATTCTTCTATATAATTTAGTTGGTACGAAGACGCAAATACTTGTATATCTGGTGCCAAATTTCTTTGGAAAAGGGTTAGATGAAGGACAGAAAATAATCTCAGAAGAAAAGAAAATTGTGAAACTACATGAACAATTTAAAAAGGAAGAAAGCGACCCTATTCATAATGAAGAATACTTTCAATGATCAACAAGATTTAGGGGATAAAGGTGGTGATATCTAAAGTGAGGAAAAATTGGTCAAACTTTGGTTGAGTTTTCTAGGGGGAAAAAAAATTAAATGCTCAGAATGAGATGAAGCAGCACGTTTTTTTTTTTTTTTTTTTTTTACGGAAGACGTTGGAAGTCACTGTAGTGGTGGGTGAAAAAATGGCAAAGATTAAAATATTAAGCTAAAGTATTTGTGAGAATACTCCACTCATCAAACTGAACGGAAACTTCCCATAACTTGAGGCAGTAATATTATCTCTCGTCTTTATAGCGAGGGGATTAAGAAAGGGTCTGGCCAAGAAATTATCACGACCAAGAACACTTGTTTTTGTCAGGCCATACATTTTGCAGAACACAATAATATGACCACCGGGTAACAGGTACAGGGTTGAGAAAAAGTCTACAGGCGGGATAAGAATGTGTTTGGTTACCTATACTTAGTAAGCGCAGAATTTTGACGGCAAAAGTGGATGAGAAAATTATTATTTTTGTGTAAAAGTAAGACTATGAGACATATTCTTCCTTTCCACTTTAAGACGCTTAATACATGGAATAATGAGAAAGCTGCGAAAGGATAACTTATAATTTATACTATGGTAGTCAAGTGAAAAAAAAAAAAAAAGGATATTAAGAAAAGATCCTTAAAAGACCGGTGAGCGTTTATAAATAATCGACCAGCGGTCTAATAGCAAGCCCAACCTTCAAAATAACGAGAACTTAGTATGAAATAATTAAAAACTTAAAAAAGTTCGAATAAAAGTTTCACCAAAGTTCGCTCTACAAAACCATTCGTAGTTTATGAAGTTTAGAAAGCTGATATAACAAGAAAAAAATGAGATAAAATAAATGTCAATAGGGACTTGAAGGTTAACTGGTTTGTTCATTCAACACGAATGAGAACAAAAAACATAATAGAAGAGTAGATGGCTCAAATGTCTGAAGGACATTAAAGGAAACCACTCAATGCGTGCTCAAGTAAGGGAAAGAACTTTCTATTTTATTTGGGTCTATGTATGAAGCCTTGAAAATAGAAACTGGGATTTTGCAAATTTAGGACTTTTTTTTTTAATCTTTTATTCATAGAATTTCCCTAAGCCGTGGGAAGCTATTCTGAGCAGGGTACAATTGGTGGAAAACCCCGTAATTGCAATAAGTAAAATTTAAGAGGTTGGTAAGCATGAAGGACGGAGTTGAACGGCAACGGAAGTATGGTAAAAGGCTAATATCTATACGTCTATGACGAAAGATTATAAATATTAATAAAAGGATTTTTTATATAACATATAAAAGATGACTGACATGTCCAACATGATAAATATGTATTATGCAAAATTCTCATCAGTTTCATCGCTAAACATTTTTTTTTTCTTTAAAACGAAAGAAAAAATTCTTATGTAACTTTAGCATGCTTGAAGCAGGGATAAAATTAGCTATTTACCAAAAAAAACGTACCCGCCAGTTAGAGTGACATAAGAAATTAACATAAGGCCCCAAGCATGCAAGAATACCTACAACATTATGATGACAGGGTCTAAATTATCACTGGGATGAAATATTGCATGTTCATTTGTAAGCGTGTGAATACATACGTATATATGTATGCATGATATATATATATATATATATATATATATATATATATATATATATATATATATATATATATATACACACATATATATGTATATATATATATATATATATATATATATATATATATATATATACATATACATATATATATATATATATATATATACACACACACATATATATATATATATATATGTATATATATATATATATATATATATATATATATATATATATATATAAATATATAAATCAAGTCAAAGTTTACATTTGCATATATCCGGCGAAGTTACTGAATAAGTAAAAATAAAATATGAATGGCATTTTTATGCACAATGTTAAAGTACGCCAGCACTAGGGACCAAATATTTAAGATTACCTTCGGCTAATCCCATAACTTTATGTTCCTATTTCATATCATTGGGAAAAAGATGGAGAGAGGAAAGGAATGGGATCTTTTTAACACTGTATATCATGACTGGTCAGGTTGGTGGAAAGTGGTTACAAATAGAACTTGCAGGACAAATTAGCGTGGAGCCATCAATGTATTTACATTCAACATTTTTTGGTAAAGGTTAAAGTTGTTTGGTTTCAGTTCCAGTTTCATCAAAATAGATACTCACCAGAACGTCAGCCGGGAAAGTCCAACCCCCCACTTCGGTGCCCAACCACAACAGTGGCATCCCCAGTAAACAACTGAAGCTCACGACCCCTAGCCGAGATCGATCTCCAGTACTAGCAAGGAGGCTAGTAAAATGTAAAGGAAACACAAACACACTTTGTCATAGCCCAAACCCCTCTCCAGCTAAACTGTAACCAATGCCTGCCCTGAACTCACCAATTAAGTCTATGGGGACTCAAATCCCTATCCCTAGTTCACATTGAAGTAAGGGCATGGTGTTCCCAGTAAAATCTAGGAGTCTGTGATTCATAGGCATTAAACTCTGTGCCCACAGCTATTAACCACGTACAACTAGGCTAGAATCCAAGAAATAAGGATAATTCCTTTAGTGGGCTAAATCCACTTTAATCTACAACAACTCATCTTGTCTCAAAGATATTAAAAAAACTTGAACTTTCAGAGTTCTAACACACAATATGGTGTTTTTCATTTCGTTATCTTTCGAGGCCATATAGGCGGAAAATTACCAACAGGTCTTACGACAAACGGGCCAAATCGTGTATACCTTAAAGACTAGAACACAGTAGACTACATCTCATAGCCCTTTCCTATGTAAAAATAAATTTTATATTGCTTAGCCCTACTAAATCAATTTAGGGGAAGCTTCATCCTCAGCATAATTCATAAAATATATCACTATCATTTAAGGTAAATATATTTCAAGAGTCGATTTAATTTGCACAGTCGTCAGATTAACAGGTATTGGACAAACTTTCCTCTCCTTGCCCACCAATAAGCCAGGGAGACATCACTGGCTGCAGGATTACGATCTTGCGCAGTCTCAAGTCTTTTTGCGCAAACTCGGAAGGTTAGAAGGCAGATGCTCGAATATTTGATAGAGCTACGGGGCTTCCATGCTTACTCTTGGTTCAATTTTATTTCTACTTACTGCATATACTCTTATGTAACGTACAATAGTGCATATAAAAGCAACTATAATTCGTCTAAACATACAATGTTGGAAACATCAAATGAAACCTGCCTTTCCCTGACCAGGTAATTCAATGCTCTCTCTCTCTCTCTCTCTCTCTCTCTCTCTCTCTCTCTCTCTCTCTCTCTCTCTCTCTCTCATCTCTATTTGATCTGAGGTCAATCTAATCTTGACTTATATTTACTTAAGAATTTTCAAAACAGATATAACATGTACAGCACATCCTCTCTCGTCCAATTCTGGAATGGGTCATTGCGTATTGGTAATGTAACATTCATGCCATGTTTGCTACCAGTGAAAAAAGTATTCGCTTCCACGTCTTAATAGAACTCTACAAACTCATTTTGTCTTTTGGATGAACTTCACAACAAAAAATTTAAATAATGCAATAACTTCGCATGAACAAATTTTCATAAAAGTTGCCCCTAAAATATGCTAACAAAACAAAAACAAAAGAAGTTATTGTTGCTCATACGAATGTTATTATTATTATTATTATTATTATTATTATTATTATTATCATTTCTTGCTCAGCTACAACCCTAGTTGGAAAAGCAGGATATGTTACAAGCCCAGGTGCTCCAACAGGGAAAGTAACCCAGTGAGGAAAGGAAACAAGGAAAAATAGAATATTTTAAGAACAGTAACATTAAAATAGATATTTCCTAAATAAACTATAAAACTTTAACAAAACAAGAAGAAGAGAAATAAGATAGAATAGTAAGCCCGAGTAAACCCTTAAGCAAGAGAACTCTCATCCAAGACAGTGGAAGACCATGGTACAGAGGCTATGGCAATACCATACTTGTAGCGGGCATATTGCTGCTCACAACAAAACTTAGATTCCGCAGCTAAAGACATAAACTAATTGAAATCTTCATTACAAACTCTTTTAATTTCGTCCAAAATGACTGTCTGTATCAGGCAATGATTATTGAGAAATATGTAGTTAACATTCAATGAATTATTGAATAACATGAGGGTTAGGTTAAATGGGTAACTTAACAATATAAGAAAAGAAGGGGCATTACACTTGCAAATTCATCCATTGTAATATCAGCATGTAAAAGAAGGTTTCTCTACCATAATAATCGACCTCTACAAAGAGTCTCGTTAAAAATTAAGTAAGAAACAGAAAAAAAACGCCTGAAAGGAAGGAAGTAGGACAACCTATACTAAATCAGTGATGAAAAATTCATCTCTTTGTTTATTTTTGTAAGTCTCTCTCTCTCTCTCTCTCTCTCTCTCTCTCTCTCTCTCTCTCTCTCTCTCTCTCTCTTCCTTCATCAGTTTCCTTAAAAAGATTCATCTCTTTCTCCTTCCCATCTTTCCGGCATTACCCCAGGAAAACTTGTCTTGACAACCGATTCTTCAAGATGCATCTCTGTTATCATTATTTGTCTTCTTCCAGACACCGGAAGGCAATGGGAATTCCTCATTCCCGTCCTCGAAAGTACGGAAGGAGAGAGGGAGAGAGGGAGAGAGAGAGAGAGAGAGGGAGAGAGAGAGAGAGAGAGAGAGAGAGATATCGTATGAATATAAAGGAGTTTATCATTGTACCCTGGTGAAGTTGGGTATAACGCAACATGATTTTTAGCCATTCTCTTGTGTTTTCAATTTTCTTAACTTTTAAGAGAATTGAAAATTTATTTTACTCACAACATTTATTACATGTGGATGAGGCCAACAGAATATGGGTGCATCGCACAGAGAGAGAGAGAGAGAGAGAGAGAGAGAGAGAGAGAGAGAGAGAGAGAGAGAGAGAGACAGTAAATTTCTTTACATACACATCTAACGGATTAGCCTGAGAAAAATTATACAAAAAGAAAAGGGAGTTAGTATAACATTAAAGGGATTCACTGCTAAAAACCATTTTATACGAGGATTAAAATTTTTTTTTCAAACAGTTTTCTACCTTAATAACATCTTTCTTATCATGCCGCTTTATTCACGTTTAATTCTATTTGCTTTTATTAATTTTTGGTGGTGATTTCCATGTCATGATGAAATAAATTTTCTTCTTTCTGTAAATACTAAACACCTTTCCATGGATAATAGCATTCAAACAAAAACAGGACATTCTTTGATAACAAATAAAATATTTAATCGCTACCAGTCTATGCCTCTCATATAAATAAGAAAGAATACGTATTCACGATACGATCTAGACTCATATTTCAAGTTCTGTCTGAGAAAAAGGGAAAATAACAATTTTTTTCTAGGAAATTTACACAAAATACTTAGTTTTATTAGAGGAAACAAATCAATATCCAATATACGTTCTGCCTTCTCCAAGAAACATACCAATAAATACAGCAATTGAGCCCTGGTAGAATAGTCACCGCACATAATATCTATAATACCGTTACACAATTCCATAAATCGAACTCGGTGTTATGGAATGAAACAAACATTCAGTTGCCTATATATCACTTTAATTATCCCTTCCGGAGTCACTGAAAACTACCGTAAACATAAAATGTGAGACCCAATTTCTTAGAATTACTTTCGACCGTGTTGACAAAGGACATCTTGAAGCATAACGGTGCTGTAGAATCACCTCACATCACTCAAAGGAAAGAAATTATTCTAATATCAAAGGCGGCTGCAAACAACTTCATCGCGGAATGACTTTCAACTTCCCGAATAGAGGCGGGGTGGGCCAGAAAACCACGCTAGAGTAATTCGTTACATTATGCTTAGGGGTGTATCTACTCAAGATTTATACCACACAGGCATTTGCTACATAAGACGACATATTTATATGAATGAATATATATATATATATATATATATATATATATATATATATATGTATGTATATATATATAATATACATATAAATAAATATATATATATATATATATATATATAATATATATATATATATATTATATATATATATATATATATATAATATACATATAAATATAGATCTATCGTTCATTACATATCACTAAATACAATGTACTTTGCATAATAAAATTTCTTCTTAATCAATTAGGAATTTTAGCAACAGCAGTACTTAAGAGTAGTGAAAAAGAAAGAAGACTACAACTGAAACAATTTGTGTAATACACACACACACACTTATATATATATATACAGTATATATATATATATATATATATATATATATATATATATATATATATATATATATATATATATATATATATATGCTTAAGATCATTGGGCCATCCAACTTGTTGCATAAAATACACATAATCCCTCCACTGCTAATGTTAGGTTAGAAAAAAAAACAAGAATGATTCGCTACTGCTCTCTCACTCAAATCCGAAAGTTCGCTGCAAAATTTCCATGACGTAGAATGCTCAAGAAACAAGCGCCTATCACTTCCATCCAACGTGAATGCAAATATCAGCTCTTCAATAGAGAAACTAAAAAGAGCATTTCTCCTGCATTCCTAAACCCATTTCCGAAAGGAAGTAAAGTATTTGACTTCGATCATCGTTTGATTTTAGATGACGAATTTTCTCAAATCTTTCCCGTATCACACGAAAAACGTTTATCTTGGAGGAAAACTTCATTAACGTTGGGACTGTTTACCTGAAAGGCTCTGGCTAATTAAGGAGGGGGTGGTTGCTTCAGTTAAAAAAAGAAAAAAAATGTTGGACCAACAAACATCACCTGATCTTTTCACTGGCTGCAACGCCATAAGAATTTCGTAAACAGAGAAATAGGAACAAAAGGCGAGATTATATTACCTATTCATCGGTTTTCACCAGCTCTCTTCTCTCGCTCGGAGCTTTGTTTTTTCCAAGTCTGGTTTTTATTCCTTTATTTTTATTTTCTCGTGTGTGTGTGTTTGTGTGTTTGAACGTAAGTTGAAATTATAAACATGTAGATTTTGTTATAAAAATATTCGTAAAGACTACAGCAATAGAGATATGTAAAAAAATTTTCGTTTACAATGAAAATGTCAATAAATGGCCTAGCCAATGATAAACAGATTATTATCATTCCCAGCATGAACAGAGGAAGAACACTTCTAGTGTTTATCTAAAATTATTTCAATACATTTTAAAATAAATTGTTTTCCTTAATAACCTGTGAACAAAAACTAAGACATTTTTACCCTTGCCAAAATTGTCAACTATATTTATTTACAATTATTAAACTTGAACATCTACATGATGGATAAATATTCAAGATATGAATACAGTTCAATTGGGAGATATTCAATCTTTACCATTATATTGTCAGTGCGTATCCTATAACAGTGATTGCACTGTGTGAAAGTGTGTAATTTCGTATAAAACATATATATATATATATATATATATATATATATATATATATATATATATATATATATATATATATATATATATATATATATATATATATATATATATATATATATACATACATACATACATACATACATACATACATATATATATATATATATATATATATATATATATATATATATATATATATATATATATATTACCCTTACAAAAATCCCTTATCAGATGCTCAAGTAAAGTTGAACATTTCGAAAATAGAATACTGCGCACTGTTATTCCAGTATAAATAGAATTGTATAATACGTATATGGAGATCAAACGAAAAAGTAAACGCTTTCTTTGATAGAAGTAATAACAGGCTTACTTTCAGTGTACACAAAAATCTCACATAAAATTCATGTGGGCCTATTTATATTGATGAAGTTCAAACTTGGGGAAAATGATTTTCTCTTGAGCAGCTTGACATATGTCTACTTTTGTGATTATGTTACTTATCGATTTGGCACTGCTATTTACATTATTATGTTTTATTTTTTTCCTCCTTCATTGTTTTATTTTTTGCTACTCTAATTATTTTCCGGACTGAGTTATTTTCCCTGTAGGAGTCCTTGAGCCTATAGTATTTTTATTTTTCAACTTAGGTTGCATCTTCGCTGCTAATAACAATAATACAATTAAAAGTACAAGTAATACTACTACTACTACTACTATTACTACTACTACTGCTGCTACTACTACTACTACTACTACTACTACTACTACTACTACTAATAATAATAATAATAATTAAAAAAACTAATTCTTCTTCTTATAGGATTAACTTGGAAAAATATTCCCCTCAGCGTAAGAACTTTATTGTTAATGTATTATAAAGAAAAAAAACAAATAGAATGGCAAAAACTCTTATAAAGAACTCTCCTCACAAAAATACTCAAAATATAACGGTGTCCAGTTTTACAAGAAAAACTAGATTGTAAGAACCTGATCCATTTATTTCAAAATATGCAAGCCATGCAGATTTCGAGGGATGCAGATAGGCTGGTTCAAATGACACAAAAATAGGCCTATTTTTTTACCTTAAAAATAATAAAGAATATGTGCACTCCTGAGACAAGATTTGTAATAGCAAGTATTCTTTGTTAATAATGTGAAGTTCTTCCAATAATTACATGTCGTTCTTGGTGATATTTAAGTGGACGAATATGATATAACAAAAAAAAACAAAAACAAAAAGTAGTTTCATTCTTTTAGCATTTAACATTTAGACATTACATCTTGTTGTACTTATGAGCATGCATAGAGTATTTTATATATATAAGTATATATATATATATATATATATATATATAAATATATATAAGTATATATATATATATATATATATATATATATATATATATATAAATATATATGTATATATATATATATATGTATATATATATATATATATATATATATGTATATAAATATGCATTCATTATTGCTATCGTTACTAGCCAACCTAGAACCCTAGTTGGAAAAGCATAATGCTCTCTCTCTCTCTCTCTCTCTCTCTCTCTCTCTCTCTCTCTCTCTCTCTCTATATATATATATATATATACATTATTATTATTATTATTAATTGCTAAGCTACAACCCTAGTTGGGAAAGCAGTATGCTATAAGCCCAGGGGTCCCAACAGGGAAAATAGCCCAGTGAGGAAAGGAAACAAGTAAAAATAAAATATGTTAAGATCTGTAACAACATTAAAGTAAATATTTCATATATAAACTTTAAATAATTTAACAAAACAAGAGGAAAAGAAATTAGATAGAATAGTGTGCCCGAGTGTACCCTCAAGCAAGAGAACTCTAACCCAAGACAGTGGAAGACCCTGGTTCAGAGGCTATGGCACTACCCAAGACTAGAGAACAATGGTTTGATTTTGGAGTGTTATTCTCCTAGAAGAGCTGCTTACCATAGTTAAAGAATCTCTTCTACCCTTACCAAGAGGAAAGTAGCCACTGACTAATTACAGTGCAGTAGTTAACCCCTTGGGTGAAGAAGAATTGTTTGATAATCTTAAGTGTTGTCAGGTTTATGAGGACAGAGGAGAATCTATAAAGAATAGACCAGACTATTCGGTGTATGAGTAGGCCAAGGGAAAGAACCGTAACCAGAGAGAAGGATCCAATGTAGTACTGTCTGGCCAGTACATACATACATACACACACAATATCGGCGCATCAATTTACACTCCCACATGTAAGATTTGACTAAACACACACACACATACAGTATATATATATATATATATATATATATATATATATATATATATATATATATCAATATATTCGTAGGAACTGATATAAGCACATTAAATGAGAAATTTAAAAACGAATATATATATATATATATATATATATATATATATATATATATATATATATATATATATATATATATATATATATAATTCAAACAATAACTTATAAAATTAGCCTGAACCGACACGTCTTTTAGAAGAGAAAGAAATCGAAGGAATTAAGTAAAAAAAAAAAGAAGAAATCTCCTCCCCAGATATCCAATTAAATCAGATGAGTTTAGAGAAGGAACTGATTAATGGGTAAGATAAAAGACTGAATGGCTGAATGATTAATAGATATGATAAAAGAAGGTCTGGCAGATTGATTAAAAGATGAGACACCGGAAGTAATGTCATTATTCAGATGGAAGGAATGAAGGGAACAAGGAATGACGATCTGATCAATATGTGAGATAATAAAATCATCGTAGTGCCAATGATCTCGGCGTAATATGTTTTTCAAAAGATTTATAAATGAATTATCTCCACATATGAATGACGGATTCAAATCGGCACGGCATACCGTATGACCACTAAGCCAACAGTGGGAAAAATATTTTCAAATAAGCAAATACTTGAGGCATTGATATTTACTTAAGATTTTAATCATAACGGAATATATGACAACAATAACAACCAATGCAGCCCTTTTTAGTTCAGTATATGATAAAGGACTCAGACATGTCAATTCATGGGTTTGGCCAGTTATCATCACCAAGCTGACCAGTATGGATTGGTGATGGTGGGAGACTTTAGTCTGATCGCTCACAGCAAATCAACCTAATATGGGTGGCCCTGTCTAGTAAAGCTTTGCTGATCATAGCAATACACAAACCCTCTCACCACGTTCAGGTGCCGCCCCCTTTCACAAAGGAATAATAATATACAATATATATATATATATATATATATATATATATATATATATATATATATATATATATATATATAAATATATATGAGTGTGTGTGTGTGTATAACAAATTTGGCAAGCTCTGGCTCAACGCTGTACACAAGAATTTTCTGAAATTCTTGTAAATGTTTAACACTAACGTATAGTAATTTTCTAATTAACTCAAGATAGAAAATAAAATAGTTTCATTTTTTCCTACCACAACATATCTCATTGGAAGCCGGCGAAATAAAAAGAGGACTGCTTTACAAAACCTATGAAAGTCTGATAGGTACTGGCTAGTACAGTAGTAACAAGTTCGTCTTGCATTCGCATGGCTGCAGATCGATCCCAGACTGGGACCCCTAGCTTAAGCTATAATTCCGGTACGCGTCTCATCACATGACAATGGACAAGAAACCAGACACCTTGAACCTTGTAAAGCAATATAGGAGAAAATTAATTACGTAACATATGAAGAACATAAAACAACAAAATTTTCTCTGGTAAAAATTATCTAATCACACACGCTTCAGACAATTAGTCTTGGAAAAAAAAAAAAAATCTTCGTTGCACAGAATACAATGTTAGACGCTCACTTTTTTACCTTAAAATTATCTATCGGTGAACCACAGTGATAAACAATTTAGTATTGTATCATAAGTCAACAAGCTTACCATACCGATAAAATAGTGGGTGTATACACATACATATATATATATATATTATATATATATATATATATATATATATATATATATATATATATAATAAGTGATGGAATTAATGAAAAAAAATCATATAAGGTTACAACTGAAACTATGAGTAGATGAGGCAAAAAAAAACTAATAATTCAAACGTTTTTAAACTATGGAAAAAAACATACTTTAAAAACGCGTACCCTTTTTTTTACCAGCATCGTTAATCAAGATAAAAGTATGCGCCGTAGGCCTAAATTCTGTCCCACACAAAAACATCAGACGACATTCTGTAATTAAATGCAATTAAGGATGCTAAATCCACAGGATCAAAACATAGTCCTATAATGTAATTAGATATGGTAATAACACTTCTAATAATGAGTTTCCCATGGTGTTGGGTGTATGTGCGTGTGTATAAACGCATACATACATGTACAAACACACGCACACACACACACACACACATATATATATATATATATATATATATATATATATATATATATATATATATATATATATATATATATATATATATATATATATATATAATACAATAGGCAAGTCCGCAACAAGTACGGACATAAAAAGTGGCGGTCACTGACTATTTCACACTTTAACTGCCGAATGGTGGATGAACTTGCCGAGCAGGTAAGTTACTCAGTATTAGCAGCTCCCTAAACCTACGCAGAAAGAGAGTTCAGCACTTTTACACAAAGAAGCGATCATTACCTTAGCCAACTTCGTACCGAAGGTTATGTTTTGATAGGCGTGTATTTGTGAGTATATCTATTTGTTTGTATAGCTGTCTGTGAGTTCGTGATTCGCCAAATCTCATGAAATTTGGTGGAATGATTGGCCATGATCCAAGGACAATTTAATTCGTTTCTCAGAGAGTTTAGGTTAAAGGTCAAGTTTAAGGTAACGAAAGGGTCAAAAACGTCATTTTGCTATATCGTAGTCATTTCTTATCCGATTTACATGAAACTAGTGTCAAAGTGTGCATAATTCAATTGCCTATTTTGGGATTTGAGAGTGATTGGGTCAAAGGTCAAGGATAAGGTCATAGTAAAAAAACGTCTTTTCACTATATTGTGGTCAATTCTCATCGGATGAAACTAGCGCCAAAATGTGTATAATTCAATTGCCTATCTTGTGATATACAATATAATATAGGCGATGGTATGAGCGCTACCAAGTTCTCGCTCTAGTCTTTACCATGCTTTCACTGGTTCTCCTTAATAATACCTTATCTACAAAGTGCTCTTTTAATTTTTTTCTTCTCCCATTTCAAAACTCTTTTAAATTATATATATATACTCTTTCCTCAATTTTACACCCTCCATTCTCTACACATTACCTAACTATTTCAAAATTCTATAATTCATCCTTTAACTCGCGCGCGCGCGCACACACACACACACACACACACACACACACACACACACACATATATATATATATATATATATATATATATATATATATATATATATATATATATATATATATGTAATATGATTTTACTCTTCCATGTATCGTCCATTTCTCACCGTTTTAATTCTTCTTACGACAACTTTCAACTTTTTTCATTTATTTAATTTTTAAACAGGGGAATTGGCCCATAACCTCTTAAACACTCCATTCTTGACTTTCATACATATTGAAAGACTCTTAAGACTTTTGCACATACCCTACTATCTTCCTTGTTTCATCTAGCCTGTGACGCATATTTTGTTTCATCTTATTATATTATATATATGTTCCAAAATACCTATATTTATTCCATTTTTCCAATAGCCAAATAAAATTCATTACTCCAACTTTTTTGTTTTCATTTACCATTATAATCTTCTTGGCTTAAGTTACATCTCATTTCTCTTAAATTGTAGGCTATCTGTATTTACTATCCCAAGTTAGTGATATTTCGTCCGCAAACATCAGAATACTCTACGCTCCATTTAAGAGTAATTTCCTTATCATGAAAACTTCAAATTACATCTCATTTTTTTTCTGATTTTTGGTGTCAGTCTATTAATAAAGATATTAAAAGTTCACAGAAAAAAACAAACCCTTATCTCAGACACACTAACACCAAACAAATCAAGTTTGGCCTGCATATTTTTTTCGTATTTTTTTACCAGTCTTATAAAAACTTTTAATATTTTCTATACCATATGACCTAACATCCGCTAAACCGTCTCCACGAATTTTCTCATAGTTTTTTCCTTTGCATCAAACTTCTCTCATCATTTCTTAGTAACAAACACTTGATCTAAATACCCAAGTCTTTGTCTAATCCCAAACTATTTTTCCCATACATATCCTTTTGTTCTTCACATTACTTTCTAAATACCAAATCCTACATACAAGTTCTCTGGTAAATTAAATAAATTTATGCCTTTGTATTACTTAATCAACAATATCACCTCAAGTTCGTGTAACAGACCAACTCTGAACCTTTCCTTCATCCACAGATACCTTACCTACCATGGTCAGTCACTCGCACTATCAACATTATTCCCGCATCTCACTTTTAACCCTATCAATACTCAAAGTCTTTACAGTTTCCAACTCTCCAAGGAACACCTCACATCTCTAAAGACACTTCAGCATTCTCCAACTAGCACTGATCCCTTTCCACTATTGGCTTCAATTTCAACTTCTACATCCAGCAAAAGTTCAAAGTGAAGACTCCATCGACTCAATACTGCATTCTTTCTAAGAGAGTTTCTCAACAAGTGTATCCTTTGTTCAGAACTTTTTGTTCCTTTACCAGTCTCTCCATTTACATATCTAGAGACAAACTTCCCAATTTCTCTAAAATTCCTATTCGTTTTCCCCTTTGTCATATATATATATATATATATATATATATATATATATATATATATATATATATATATATATATATATATTATACACACACACACACACACACACATATATATATATATATATATATATATATATATATATATATATATATATATATATCGCGTTGACTATCCAATAATCATGATCCAGGTAATTCAATTCCTATCTAACGGGGTAGCACCAAATGGTCACTTTTTACACGATCAACTATACATATTCAATCAAGTTCGGAATGAAGACGTGACTGGAATCAATTGAACCTTCCATCCAACAAAAAAATCGTAATTATTCGAGGGAAACAATGTTACGTTCAGTTTCCGACTTCTCTCTCATCAAGTTCACGGCCTAATGTCGAGAGAGAGAGAGAGAGAGAGAGAGAGAGAGAGAGAGAGAGAGAGAGAGAGAGATCAGGTCAAGTGGGAATGAAAGTACCTCAAGTTACGCACCAAATATGGTATGGTATGTTGAAGCTGGACAAAGTATCTATCATCTGTTTTCATTTGTTTTCCTTAATCATCATCATCATCATCATCACCACCACCAACATCATTTCCTCCTACTGCTGTTGACGCAAAGGGTCTCGATTAGATTTTGCTAGTTGTCTGTATGTTGAGCTTTTAATTCAATACTTTTCCATTCATCAACTACTACACACTTCAGGGTCCTCAGCCTTGTAGGCAAACTATATATAGGAAAAGCAATCGTTATCTGACATAAGCTACAATCTTAATTATTTTATAACAACTTCAAGAATCTTAAGCCGTCTTTTCATTATCTATAAGTGGCTTTTATTTATTTAATGGCCTTTCTCGCTACTCTGTTTTTCTTAATCGGCCACCAACTTACATTTACTTATCTACTTTTTGTCTTTGTTTCGGGTGTTAATACACCCAAGTGTTTCGTTCTCCTAGTCATCAGTATTTTTTTAAACGACCACTTAAATTGGTCCTTTTCTACACAAACTTGCTTCTCTTCCTTCTAAATATCCTCCAGATTTTTCTAACAGCAATTCTCTAAATAGTCAATTACTTTCAATGCACATTGCAGAAAAATATAATATAAACTAATGACCATCAACTACATGAAGGTCACTGCAATTTAACAGGAAAACTATCTATAACAATCAGCTTCAGGTACATTAATAATATTTTTGGCGAGTAGAAATATTTCTTCCAAAGAAAACCATAAATATCTATACGCCGTTCTTGAGAAGTTTGGCTTCAATTTAGGCTCAAAGAGATTTCTTTTAAAAATAAAAAGGGGGTGGGCGTAAGTTTCCCTTGAAACTTATGAGACTTTGATTATACTTTTTCTTCTTAAGAATCTCCTTTTAAAAAGAGATGAATAAGGATAGAAAAGTCTCGTTTTATTTCCTGATGAAGCTCGCCTTATATCAACATGAGCTCCTGATCGAAGCAGCCTGTATAATTTTCGTCCAAATTATAGCTCTCATCTCCAAACTTAACTAGACTTATTCCAAGATTATTTCTATATTTCATAAATAATTTAAATATAGAACCTAGTTTGTGCTTTAAACATGTAATTGTCTCACTCATAAAAAAATGGAAAAACTACGGATTTATTTTTCATTTTTGTTATTAATAAATTTAATCATACATCATACATAATGATATTTACTATGACAATTAACAAAGCATTTACGTGACTAATCCACTCCTTTACAAAGAACAATGACTTCATCAACCCTAAAATATAAGAAGAGTAATAATCAACGTTCAAAGGCCAACATAAGTATAAATTGAAGATCCCGTCTACAATCTGCAACTTTTCAAAGATCTAACGGCTTACTAACGACCCATTCAACTTGACACGAGTCATCGCTTTAACGAAGGAGAACAAGATCCCCTTGCAATCATCCGTATATATTTCATAGCTAATTGGTCGTGATTATCTCTAGAGGGTATTCATTATATTTCAAAAGGAGTCTGATTCAGGAAAGTTTTATATGGTATCGTCTGTAATTTTGAGTATATAAGTGGCTCATACGTATAATGGAAGTTAATGCACGTCTGGAGTCATATTAAAAAATCGTTAACAACGTAAAGCACAAGTAAATATTTTTTTTTTCCAACGGGCTAATTTAACAATTCAATATGTCATACCTATGTGTTGAGTAATCTTTAAGTTCCTTTGTTGCTTTACATCGTATTTTGGGACCGGATGCCAGAAAACTTAAATTCAATTATTCAATCATATTTTGGGATAGATGTGGTAACGTCCCTGACTGATGAACGCCAGAATGTGGTTCGAGTCCCGATCCAACTCGTTAGTTTCTTTGGTCGCTGCAACCTCATCATCCTTGTGTGCTAAGGATGGGGGGTTTGGGGGAGCCTATAGGTCTATCTGCTGAGTCATCAGCAGCCATTGCCTGGCCATCTTTGGTCCTAACTTGGGTGGAGAGGGGGTTTGGGCGCTGATCAGTCTCTAGGGCATTGTCCTACTCGATAGGGCAATATCACTATCCCTTTCCCCTGCCATTCATGAGCGGATTTTAAACCTTTAAATGTGTCCTTCTTCATTTCTATCAATACCTGCAGTATTTCTTCATAAAATATATTTGTTGATTGGTTAATTCTATTAGTGTCAGTCACGAAATAGATCTGAGAGGAAACAAACAAAATCATGAAAAAATACATCTCAAAATAGCCTTGGTTTACGAACTACATTGTAAATATAATGAGTCATTTACACTAATTAAGTCATCTAACCTTTAATATCTATCAATTAACCTAAATGAGTAAGCGAATCGTAATCAAAAGGAAAGTCAAGTTATGTGCGCGAAATAACTAATAGGAAAAGTCAAACCACCAACTCATCTATAACATAATTTGCAATGAAAAGTTTCATATAATGTGAAATTCGTGTGGTTAATGCTGATTATAATTCATCTAAATTTGAAAAAGCCGAACAAATATAACACTGACCTGAACTTTAAAAAAATACAATAATGATTGATGTATGATTATAAAAAAGAAAAATTAGCTTTCGAGACTAAAATTGAAATTTTTATATATATATATATATATATATATATATATATATATATATATATATATATATATATATATACATACATATATATATATAGGCTATATATATATGTATGTATATATATATATATATATATATATATATATATATATATATATATATATATATGTATGTATGTATGTATGTATGTATGTATGTATGTATGTATGTGTATATATATATATATATATATATATATATATATATATGTATGCGTATATATATATATATATTCATATATACATATACATATACATATATATATGTGAATGTGTATATATATATGTGTATATATATGTATATATATATATATATATATATATATATATATATATATATATATATATATATAAACAAATTAAATGGACGGCAAATCGAAAGTTTAGGCACAAATATAATACGGTTTAAATCAGTTCATAAAAAATACATCCTTGAAACAAACAAATACTATTCCTAAACATATTGCAATATTACACCTTTAATAAAAAAAAAATTTATTCATCTTGTACTCTATCACAAATCTAAATAAAATTTTAATCATATAAAACTATCTATAGCAAGTACGTTCTATTTGGAAATACAGGAAATTTGCAGAGCTTATTTTTATGACTAAAGAGGAAATATTTTATCATATCTACTGACATAGGAAAGCTTATAATTGTGATTCATAGAGTGTTATGACCTTTATATAGCTTAATTAATTTCAATTTAAAAAAGAAAATCAGTAGTTTATTAATATCTCAAAAATGAGGATTACTCACCATGCAAACATCTGAAATAAGATTAAGACGACCGTTTACACACACACACACACACACACACACACACACACACACACACACACACACATATATATATATATATATATATATATATATATATATATATGTACACAAACACACAGATATATATATATATATAAATTTATACATATATGAATATATATATATATATATATATATATATATATATATATATATATAGGCTATACCCATACATATAAGTGTTTAAAAAAGTATCTATGTTTAATATATATATATATATATATATATATATATATATATATATATATATATATATGTATACATATATATATATATATATATATATATATATTATATATATTATATATATTATATATAATATATTATATATATATGTATACATATATATATATTATATATATTATATATAATATTATATATATATATATATATATATATATATATATATTTAAATTCTGGGAAAGCAATAATTAGCAAGATATGTTGAGGAAGGGGGAAGGGGTTATAAAAAGAAAATAGTTCGGTTTCATCACTAAACGACTTGGAACTGACATGTCAACATAGCCAATCAAACAGAAGTTCGTGATGCCAGCGTACAATTGATATACTGTATATTCAATATATACTTAATAAAAAATTGAGTGATTACTCAAAAGTGTCACCATTTGTAAATTGCATATTTTTTTGGACAGTTTTGAGTAATTAATCCATTTTTAATTGAGTATATTTTGAATATACAGTATATCAAATGTACGCTGGCATCACGAACTTCTGTTTATGTACGCTGGCATCACGAATTCTGTTTGCTTGACTATGTTGACATGATAGTTCCAAGTCGTTTAGTGAGGAAACCGAACTATTTTCTTTTTATAACCCCTTCCCCCTTCCTCAACATATCTTGCTAATTATTGCATTCCCAGAATTTAAATAACCACCTAATTACTGTGCAAGAAGATGAGAACTGCATGATTGCATTATTTTGGAGTAAATGGAGAGCGTGGTGTTGTAAACAATTACCATACATACATACATATACATATATATATATATATATATATATATATATATATATATATATATATATATAATATATATATATATATATATATATATATATATATATATATATATATTTATTGGTTGTCATGAAAACGTTGAGGAAAAAAATCCTATACCTTGCATTTCTGCAATCAATAACGATAAATAAGTGATCTCACCGCATAAAACTTAAGAAATTACTCTTTAGTAATCCCTTAGGAAAATAAGAATTACAAACACAATCTCCATACTTATCTTTCCATACACAAAATTCATTTTAGCACTTCTCTTATCATTCTTTGACGATCGCAGATTTGCCAAGGTAATTTTGTTCCACGCACACAGAAATTTCAATTCCGAGATTATAACTGAAATTCAGCACACAACACATCCGAGGGTTGATTACTTCCCCTATATTGCCTTTCCTGCAAACATGAACAAAAATGACACGAACATACTGTACGCACTCACATACGCATCAGCATCCAAAAATGAAACACGATGATCAAACGCGTTTCATGAAAACGAAGAGTTCAAGGGGATCGTGTTTTATAACACACTCGGCGATCTTTATTCATACATATTGATTTATGTTTAAACTTAGATATATTTGGAAATACATACTGGAAATAGGACAATAAAGGCTTGTTGATATTCTCTCTCTCTCTCTCTCTCTCTCTCTCTCTCTCTCTCTCTCTCTCTCTCTCTCTCTCTCTCTCTCTCTCTCATGACATTGAAAACACGCACCAAAATTTCCAGTTTGACCTTATTTAAACAAAATATAGTAAAAGATTTTAAAGCATGCAAAAAAAAAAAAAAAAAAAAAAAATCCAATGTTGATTTACATTGACCAATTTGAAAGATAGAACAATGAATGAAAGATATATTTTCAAAGGAAAGAACAATTTTTTTTCTACAAATAAATAAAATTGATTCTTCAATAAAAGGATTTTATGAAAATTAAAAATGATTGAATTCCATACGTAGTTATTCCCCCCCCTCTCTCTCTCTCTCTCTCTCTCTCTCTCTCTCTCTCTCTCTCTCTCTCTCTCTCTCTCTCTCTCTCTCTCTCGGCAACATATAACGTTTTATCATTCTTATAGACATGTTTAAGAGAAATATGAATACACAATCACACACACACATACATACATATTTATATGTATATATACATATATATACATATATATATATATATATATATATAGAGAGAGAGAGAGAGAGAGAGAGAGAGAGAGAGAGAGAGAGAGAGAGAGAGAGAGAGAGAGAGAGAGAGAGAGAGAGAGAGAGAGCCTACTCATGCCAATCCAACGTTTCCAGGATTTTAATTTTTCCTCTATATTTTAAATATAATACAATTCCAAGTCTGCATTCAGGAATGTTAAACACGATAAAAAATATAGTTTTAATGGAAAAATGATTACGGGCCACCCATTCTAGGAAATAAACAGACACAATGTAATAAAATTATAATAAAGTTGCATAGTGCAGTATAATGTCTGTATTGTAAATGCTACAAAAAAAGTTTTTATAACCGCAATGCCCTATTGCTGAGAGCTCAGCAGCTTACAATAACGTTTCTCCACATTAGAAGAAAAAGAGAGGAAAAAAAAAACACACACATATATATCAGACAATGTGAAATAATATATTCATAGCGAGGAAAAATATTTTGAAAAAGCTCAGCATTGTAATGATTAATTAAAAATCTGTCTCCTCGAGCTTGAAGTTAAAATACCAATACTTTATAATTACATCGGTGTAAAAGATTTTACTCAGAATAAATGTACAATTTCTAACCAGCTTCATCAAATTATCGTATTTTTTCAACATTAATTCCCAAGAGATCCTCTTTCCCTCTAATTTTAAGGCTTCCCTTTAGCATAACCCTTATCTCGCTTCTTGATCAGAGTCTCAACCTCACACAATCAATCTGTGTTTATCGTCCCGTCAGGAAAACATCCCTTTTCAGAGATACTAAATCATTCACCTAACACGACAGAACCTCGCTCGTTCGCCTAAGCCATGTAAGGAATGATAATGAACACCAGCGAGTGAGAGATGACGTCACGTTGCTCCCTGAGGGAAGTTTGGGAATCTTGAAAAAATAGTCACACAGCAGGAGAGAGAAAGTGAGATGGAGAGAAATAAATGCCGACCTTTCCAAAGCGTTTGGGTAAAATTTTCCTGTTAAACCAAGGTTATTCTCAAAACTTTATTGAAATAAGGTGTTATAATTATAAGGTTAACAGTGGCTAAATTCAAAGTATAATGAATAATCCAAAGCAAATAAAATAATCTTTATTTCTAAACAAAATGAATCAACCAAAAAACTAGAAACATCTCTAGTTCAGTACATTATGAAACACTCAAAGCAAATGATTTCTCCAATATCATCCATATTATCGCTACGACATAATCATTATAACATTTTATTATACCTTAAATAATTTTTAATCTTTATCATCATCATCATTCCAAAAGCTCCACTTAACTTTTACCTTTGACTTTTGGTCTTTTATACTTCCCTACGCCATGTTTTTTTTTTCTTTTTTTTTTACACAAAATAATGAGCAACAAGTAATAAGAAGTTCGAAAGTACAGAATTGTGACGCTTGGGAGAGAGAGAGAGAGAGAGAGAGAGAGAGAGAGAGAGAGAGAGAGAGAGAGAGAGAGAGAGAGAGAGAGTTTCGCTGCTTGGTTGCTAAAGCTTTGGCTGAACTATGCCATCTTTATTGTGTGTTTAAGCTGATTTGCTATAGGATACGCCAGGGTACATTTCCGTATTCATTTGCTATTCAACTTGACCGCTAAAATTTCAAGCCTTTACTTATTCATCGCCTATAAATGGAATATGTCTCTGGCACCGTCGTTCAATTAGCTCGTTATGCATGTTGCATGAGATTTTTCATAATTCTGATCATCCTTTACATTCAGATCTCCCCGGACAGTTCCATCCTGTTCGTAATACTAAGCATGCAGTTAATTCTAATAGCTGGACCTTCTCCATCATGAGGCTCAATATTACACAGTATTCTAGAAGTTTTATTCCAGCTGTGACCAAGTTGTGGAATGATCTTAATCGGGTAGTTGAATGGTAGTTGAATCAATTGAACTTCAAAAGTTCAAACTTGCAGCAAATGTTTTTATGTTGAGCAGGCTGACATAAGTCTTTTTATAGCATACACATGAAATATCTGTTTTGATGTAGTTACTGGTTCTAAAATATTTTATTAATTGTTCATTATTTCTCAGATCTTTTATCTATTTCCTTATTTCCTTTCCTCACTGGGCTATTTTTCCTTGTTGGAGCCCTTGGGCTTATTGCATCTTGCTTTTCCAACTAGGGTTGTAGCTTAGCTAATGATATTAATAATAATATTAATAATAATAATAATACAACTTTATTCTCATACGTGTATACTATATTGTGGAGGGTTATGAACATCCAATACCTGATAAATTTGAGACCAAACAAATACAATAACTCATATTCAATTTTATATTATTTATTTTCATATCCCACTACGTTTCAGATTTCATCGTAAAATGATAAGGTGAAAATAGAATATTTATTTAATACAAGAGAAATTACATTTATTCCGATATGTAATATGAATTTCTTACCAAAAAGTTATCCTTTTTAAACGCAGTTAATAGTTTGAATTTAAAATCTGTACCAGAGCAAAAATTATCTAATTTATGTACATAATTTTTCAGTAAATAAAAAAAAAATATATCTTCTGTTTAATATGCCTGCAACTATTTAGCGTTCCCATTCCTGGCTTCTTGATAATGAATTACAGAGAATTAGAAAAAATGGGTAGGGAGCTGTGCTATCGATCTCTCCTTCAGACACAAGCTACAGTAAAATTGTAAATATATTCTATGAATAATTTCAAACATTTAGAGCATATAGTTGAAATCAACTGTAAATCATTTTTGTCCTGCTCTACTATTCATATTCCTATAAAGACCTAAAAGAATCATGAAAAGTAAATTTCGCACAACCTCCCTATTTAGCATTATCTGCCATTATTGCCTACCAAAAGGGCAACCAGAATATTTTGTTATCAGTTTTCATATTGCCAGTGTATAAAAAAAATGCAATAAGAAAGAATTACCTAAAACAAAATTTGTCTGATATATTTTACTGTAGCTTTGAAAACATCAAATAAATTTTAAGAACTTTCGTTATTATGTAATCCATTATCTATATATACAACGCTAACATATCTTTTTTAAACAAATTAAATATCAGAAAATGTCAGCATACCGTCATAACGAGATGCAGTATCGTTGTTCCTAAAGTTCTCTTGCAGTCTCTTTTATTACAAATAATATATCAAAACTATATTAATAAAATTCTGGGTAAATAAACCATTGATCCCATGATATACAAGATGCTTGAAGAATATTTAATAGAATACAAATTATTTACAATCCAGGTTAATTTTCCACCCATTTATTTGTTATAAAACTGTGAATGGTTTCTTGCATTTGGGTTTATAAAACTATGAATAATATTGCAATTGGACCTGTTTTCATTGGTATTGGGTTCGAACGACTATCGCGGATAAGGAAATCGCGGATAAGAAATTCGCGGATAATAAAGAGACCAGGGATGATACAAGGCTGGTGTCCCTTTACTGGAGACCATCCTTAAAGTATATTAAGACCTATGACACGTGTATGTACTGTACATTATCTTATATTTCTTTTACCTATCATCCTCGGTAAAACAGAGCCTTATTTCTAATCGTCTTGAGAATACCCTTTAGTAAATAAAGTACACGACAGGCAACATGTATTCAGGTAATCAAATTTAGTCTTGATCATATACTGTCGCATTGTGTGTGAGTATATATATATATATATATATATATATATATATATATAAATATATATATATATATGTATGTATATATATATATATATATATATATATATATATTATATATATATATATATATATATATATATATACATACATACATATATATACATATATGATGTGTGTGCGTGTGTGTGTATGTGTGTGTCTGTATATATGCACAAACGTGTTTATGTTTAGCTGTAATACCATTAAAAGGTATACAGTCGTCGAAAATAATTTACTGTAAATATAATTGCATCATATTCTTACAATATCTTAGAATGAACAATACCTCAGAATGAAAAAGAACTCAGATACTTGAGATAATTTTTATCTTTGAGAAAAAATTACTAGAAGTTAATTTTCATTATATTTAAGCGTTTCTGTGTATTTATTATTATTATTATTATTACTATCCAAGCTACAACCCTAGTTGGAAAAGCAAGATGCTATAAGCCCAGGGGCTCCAACAGGGAAAAATAGCCCAGTGAGGAAAGGAATGTTTATCTTGTATCAAATTTATATATATTTTGAGTCGCGTTACTTTTTTACTTTACTTATACCAACGTTGACAAAGACTTGAAAAAAATAATAAATATAACGTTCTGGCAAGTGCCTAGAGACAAATATGCTATTCTAGTGTAGATATTGTGAAGCATTTCATTAAAAAAATACAGAATTTTGTAGTGACGTAACAATACACATGAAACCCTACACTTAAGGGTATATTTTTTTTAAACAATTACAACAATAATCAGCAAGACATTTTTGTTGTTATATATCCCCAAATTTGCATACACGCATGTACCCCCCACCCCCACCCCCAACCCACCAAAAAAAAAAAGGAAAAAAAAAAAGTGAAATGTCCGTAGGCTTTCTGTTGGACGACACGTCCCACGTGGCATTAATATACAGCTGTGCCATTAATCACGTAGGGTTCCCTTTAAAAGAAAATTGAATTGCATATTCATATACCGCTGATACTTCATCAAGTATTCTGTATTTCAATGATCAACATGATCTAATAAAAGAAAATTTATTTTAAAGCTTAACACTCAAAACATATGTCATATCGATATAAGAGCACATCTATTCTCACTATATAAATTCTTACACACGCGCATACACATTCACACACAGGTATACACACACACATATATATATGTATATATATGAGAGAGAGAGAGAGAGAGAGAGAGAGAGAGAGAGAGAGAGAGAGAGAGAGAGAGAATGTATATACAGTATGAATATATATATATATATATATATATATATATATATATATATATATATAGTATATATAGTATATATATATATATATATATATATATATATATATATATATATATACACACCCATAGACATATATATATATATATATATATATATATATATATATATATATATATATATTCATACTCTATATACATTCTCTCTCTCTCTCTCTCTCTCTCTCTCTCTCTCTCTCTCTCTCTCTCTCTCTCTCTCTCTCTCTCTCTCTCTCTCTCTCAGCCAAAGTATGAATATGTATATACGGAAATGTTGTTTTATGGAAACATATTTTCATTTATCATTAACATAATTTGCCTAATGGTCCAGACATTCCGCGTGCTTGATTTCCTTTCATGTACGCATAAACTGAATACATACCAATAGCTCTGAAATAAACTCGATTTCCTTTTCAGTATATTGACACCCAAAAAAAATGCAAATTCAATACAGAGATCAAAATCATTCATAAATATTACTCTAATAATTAGCCTACTAAATATCAAATAATTTCTAACATTTCTGTTTGGTGTTTACAATATTGAGCTTTTCACATCATGAAATTAACATTTATTTTGAAAGAAAAAATTCTCCGCGTCTGCTAAAGAATGGGAAATTCATAATAAATACCTTACAAGATGTTATCAAAACAGTTTGAAATTGATGTATTGATTGCAAGCCAATCATACAAAACATATTTCTTAGGCCAACGATATATTAACAATATGGAAAAAAAAAAGTTTAACTATCGTCATTTCTACACGTAATAATATCTAATACGTACACAGGGCTCCGCAAGGCACTGGAAGAGTTGGAAGACCCAGGCCTATATGGCTGAAGAATATGAAGCGCGAAGTAGATGATGAATGGAGAAGTATTGAATTAAATGCTCAAGATAGGAAATCTAACCGGAGGCGTCTGCGTCAATAGACGTAAGAGGAGATGATGATGATATTAAACACAATATGAATATAGATACATATATATATATATATATATATATATATATATATATATATATATATATATATATATGTGTGTGTGTGTGTGTGTGTGTGTGTGTGTATATATATCGTATATATGCATGTGCAATATACATATAAATATACATAGCATTAAGCTATTTCAACTTACAAGAGGAAATTTCAGGAAGCAACAACGCAAGTCATTTAACAGGTGAATTGCAAATTTACGCCATTTTAAGCCAAACTTTTACGCCATTTTAAGTCAAACTTCCACATTGGCCACAAATTGAGCCACTCGGACCAATCTTACAGAGAATTATGCGTGCTTAGATACTAAGGTCGTCACTTTCCGAAAAAGTCTATCAGACCCTTTTTCCAGCCCTTTTTTGGACTTTCCATCCTCTTATGTTATATGGCATTTCAGAATTATATACTATACCCATTAACCTAGTGTTTCCCATTATTTAGACATGACTGAACCACCTGGAAATACTCCAATCCATCCGTTCACCTAGCTAACTTTTTTCCCTCACCTCTGCATATTTCCTTAATGCTTATGGTAACAATTCCTCTTACAAGACACATTTTTTTGCTTACTCACATTAAACATCCTAAACTCCCTTCCATCCAAGAGAGTTGGTTCAATACTCCCTCTATACATTCCCACCTCGGCTTCCAGAGACTATTGAAGTATCTTAGGGATATTTTCTACAATTCTTGCTACCTTTCCTTCTTTCCCTATTATTTATTCAAATATACTGATATGAACCAACTATCTCCCTTCTTCTAGCACCCTTACTAACATTCATTAACTCTTCCTCATTTTAATTTGTACTCTTCTCATTAACATACTTCTCTTCACATTTAATAGCATTACCTTACTCTCGCTTGCATTTACTATCAGATATTCATCTTCATTATCAAAAATTAGCATGATATCATTTGCCAAATTCAACCATTCCATTTCCCTTTCCATTTTTTTTTTCCGTCTAATAACTTTTCCCCTTTCTCAACATTCATCGCATGCATACATAACACAACCTTGTTTAAGCTTCACTTTTATCATACAAAATTTTAATTGTTTCCAACAACCTATCATAAATGTCATACATCGCCAATACCCTCTGAATTTCCAAAAATGATTCTATCTTAAGCTTTGTTTAGAGCCATGTAGCCTGTCATAAAAAACTAATCTCCTCTATTTTCAAGCATCTTGTATCAATGTTTCATAGCCAACTCTTGATTCTTACACACTGTTTCTTGCAAAAACACATGCTGTGTTTCACCTTTTAGCCTTTCGGTCACATGCATACATTTCTCAAAAAAAAATTCCCACCATATACCTTTTCTGGTATATTAAATAAGGCTATACCCTATGATTCCTAGTCACCCTTCTTACCGTTACTTTTATGTAAATGAACAATCGTTCCTCTAACCCGTTCCTTAAGAACCTTTCCCTTATCTAAACATTCCTTACAAACCCCGGACAGTCACTTAATCCAATGGTCACTAACATACTGCAGTACATCAAATTTTAATCCCATTACCTATTTTTTTTCTGTTTCATCATGATAACATCCTTTATTACCACCTCAACTGTCACTTCCATCAGTTTTCTCAATCTTATACTAACCATTTCAAGTCTTATCATCGCTAAAATCTTCCCTTCCTCTATCTTCCACATTCAAATACTCTTCAGAATACTCACTCCACTAGCAAATGATTGGATTCACATCCGGCTGCATCTCTTCCCTTGTACCTTTCATTTACTGTTCTATCTATATTTACTTTCCCGTGAAACTGCTCTTTATTCTCCTTGAAATTTCTAATCATCCTTTCTAAGAATGTTTTACATGTCCAATCCTCTTATTTTATCCCTGCCTATCCAATCCATACCCTCATATGCCTTCATCTGACACTCTCCATCTTTTCGTTTCTCCCGTTTATTTAAATCTTGCCCACAGTTCATCCATTTTACTTGCACTTCCGCCTTAATTACATTTACAGACAGTTTCAAACAATCCTCTTCAACTTTTTCTTTAACTAATCAGTGATCATAAATACCTCTACAGTAGACACTCTTATTGTAAACATTAACCTGAATCACTTGCTCTTATATTTACTCTGAACTAACACAAAATTTTTAAATACTCTTTTCTTCATCGCATACACACAAACAAACAAACACACATATGAATATGTATAAGTATATGTATATATACATATATATATGTATGTATATATATATATATTATATATATACATAAATATACATAAATATACATATATATATATATATATATATATATTATATATATATATATATATATATATATATATATATATATATATATATATATCAGTCCACAATGAAGCATTTTTGTATTTCTTAATGAAAATAAAAACATTGACGTGTACTTATACATTCTTCTTCCTTTCATACACATCAAAACTATAATGCAAATGTATTTTTCATTCACACAAGCATTCATGATAAACACATTAACATGAAAATAAAAAACAACTATCTTTATCTAGTAAATATTAAAATCGCAAACACCTATGATCTTTTTATTTCTTTTTCCAATTAAGAAAGTAAAACCAAGTAAAACGAGTTACCCTGGACCTTGCTCACAATCATTTGTGCATCGAATCCCCTAAACTTATCTAAAATAAATTCCATGCATACCATAAGAAATAAGGTACTAAAATATTTCTAGATTCTAATAACAGAAAGAATCTTAATTATAACTATTTTAAATATTAGCAATCAGCATTAGGAACACGTCACAATCTAGTTAATGCCATGTTTCTGTTGACACAAGGTTAATCAGAACTGTTTTCCATTTACTTAAGGGCAATTCTCAGGGTGGCACTGTGCTGCATCACGAAGGCAGGCCATTTAGGCACTAATCGTTCCGACCTCGTAATTATCTGGTGACTTAAAGGGTTGTCCTATCTTAGCTTGTACTGGTGTCCTACATTATTCTAGCATCCTGATTCTCGTTTGTAATATTACATTGCGGTGTCCTTGACAACAAACATTAATATAAAAGCTTAGTTCATGTAGATTTTTTTTAACCGATTGGAAAGATGGATGAAATAAGAGTGAGGGCAGTTAGCTAACTAACCATGGTAGGGAATAGTTTGGAAAGTGGGGATGAGGACAAAATATTACGATAATAACAAACAACAAAAATTATTATAATACTGAAATACACGTCGACGTAATACGAAAAGATATTCAAAATTAGGAAAAGTTACAAAACCAAACTACAATAAGAGTAAAGAATTGGGAAAAAAAGGAGTATTGCTTATAATAAGATAAACTAATATAATTTTCCCATTTAAAATACAATCATGCAACGTCTACAAAAGTAATTGAAATTTTCACCTACCTAGACAAAGCTTATAAACAAATAAAGAAAGAAAGAAAGAAAGACATTTACACCGCCTAATCTTTAGATTCCCCTGAACAAACAGTCCCCATAATTACCCGAGCAATAACAGTTAAGTTTTATGTAGGATAAAAAGTTCCATTATCATTACACCACAATAACAGTAAAAGTTATAACACATTACCTGCCGCTAAATTACGCTCACATTTTATGTAGTCCTACCTGAAATGAAAATGGGACCCATTAGTAAGGAGATAGAAAAAAAAAGGGGGAGGGGGGTTAAGGACACACGTAGCTAAATTTATTAGTGAGAGAAAGAGGTGAGACGGGTTCCAGCTGTATGGGAATACACGGATCAGGTAGGAAGAAGGATTTGCTTAATCGTGTTAATGGATTATAACTACAAAACTATGTTTCATTTCCCACATTATCGAACCATGGGAGCTCTAACGACGCTCTTCCCTCCATATTATGATACCTCCTGGAGAATATGTTCTTTATCATTTAAAATTACGTTCAAATTAATGTTATTCTTCAGTGCACCCAAGACAGCTGAACGTTTTTTTCAAGCAAGCTTTGTATATTCATCACAAAATGGAAAATTATTCAAACGAAAGTTATATCAAATAATATAATCTAGATTTATCTCCAGAGATTTTTATATAAGTTACATGAAACAATCAGCTATAAAATAAATATAATATAAATCATATGAATATACCGTAGTTAACTTCACTGCCATTTTACAGACAGGTTAATAAAAGTTAATAATAATCTTCAATGCTACAATTTTATATCTAATAATAATCTTCAATGCTACAATTGTATATCTAATGATTTAATTTTTTTCCAATACAGTGTAACTAATGAAAAAATAAACTTTTCTTGTCATCGTTAATCATTAAAAGCCGTCTGACAAGAAAGATGTCACCTTACAAGACCAAAAAGGGATTAACAGATGATTTTCCCTTCAGCTCCAAAGAACAATGAAAACATCAAAGTTTCTTGTCTCTCCCTTTTAAATCTTTGCACAAAGTCGTTGACAGATAAAAACCTTCTGATGACAGATAAAGCGTTCAAAAGTCGCTAACAAAGCCGAGACGTGTCAGTGGGGGGGGGGGGGGGGGGGGGACATGACGGTCTTAGACAATCCGTCTGTAAACGGACTCGAAACGATAAGTAATTCGTTTAGGAAAGAGTAAACACATTTCCCTACAAAGACACATATGTGAGTTTACACTGAAAGATCCTTCAAAAACATTCCACTGTTTGGCGTTGGGATTCAAGATGACCTATTAAAAACAGGACAGAGAGAGAGAATAGGTGAAATTTAAAAGATTTTTCTTCATTTCTGTTCTTTCATCTCTCCTGTATGAGAAAAAATATGGCATATCAGTGATGACCATTCCTGTTGTGACTCCAATTCATGATATCAAACTCCTATATACAAATCAAGTGTTTTTTTACCATACACACACATAGACACACACACACACACACACACACACATATATATATATATATATATATATATATATATATGATAAATTTTGCACATTTAGACGTGTTTTTCATATTCAAGTAAGCCATATATATTTTTGATACATTAATGTCTGGATTCTCTTAACGACCTCGGGATCAGAGCCCCAGGCGAAATCACACAAAGACAAGAGCTTGTGTCCGGCCGGGAATCGAACCCTGGTCGGCAAGCTTGTATAGACAGTGACTAATCCACTTGGCCACGAAGAAAGATAAAAGTCAATGACAATTCTACTGTACTTATACCTGTCGAATTCAGGTGTTTTGTACTTAGAATTGAAATCAACATTCTAAGTACAAAACACCTGAATTCGACAGGTATACGTACAGTAGAATTGTCATTGACTTTTCATACTCGTGGAAAAAAAATAATCAAACAAAGAACATCAACGTCATTGTGATTATAAAATCCATTCTTTTCATAACGATTCTTTCTTCAAATTCGTACATCGAAATGAGAAGAAATGAAATACTACTAATGAAAATTAACAATAATAAAATAAAAACTCAGTATATGCCCGATGACACCATTACCATCAAGCAGATTAGTCTTATATAATGTCTGCAACAGAACAAACCCATGCAAAAAATACACACCCGCTTTCTCCATTACGTGATTACAATCAAAGCAAGAATAGCATAATTCCATAATAGTCTTAACTCTTCAAAAAAGAAAAAAATACTTTTATGAATGTAATCTGCAAATATATTATCATTGAATCCTTGGGATTTCATAAATGCTGGAGTAAACCAAAGCAGGGTCGGATGAGTTCTTGATTTTGAGCTGCCACAGAGAAAATTAGAGAGCACTCTGGAAACTCATATCTCTACCAACGTCAGCCCTTAGGGCAAGATTAGATTAGTCGTCAGGATCCGATTAAAACTTTACAGGTTGAGAAAGATTTCCACGGATCATAAAAGGCGAGTGCAATATTTTTCTAACTAGATCTCTGCGTTTGTTTTGTATCAATTCTTAGCAAAGAAGTCGGAGAAACTGTCAATGCAAATGAAAAGATTCACTTCATATGGATTCACTGAAGTTCATTATCTTTTAAGGTTTTCAGTGAGGATGCATGCAAACAGCAATCCTTTATCAAAACATGTATCCGCATTAAATTAACTCCTCTTCTATGCAAAACTAAAAACTTCACCCGTGAAATGTATGAACATATTTCAAGATATTTTTACTGCATCTACAAATAAAAAAAAAAATTCTAGACACAGCAAGCTTTATGCATAATGTTTCAGCAACAATCAACAATCTCATCTCACGGCTTCAAACCCTAGAGAAAATTTTATCTTGAGAGAGAGAGAGAGAGAGAGAGAGAGAGAGAGAGAGAGAGAGAGAGAGAGAGGTTATTCAATACTCGTGAAATATCAGTAGAGCTACACCCTTCAAAACACCATTCATTCCGAACAAGATCTCTTTTGTCACAAGCTTTGAAGTCACCGTGTACTCAATGTCCAACACTTGCAAGGGCTGCATCAACCCCCACCCCCCTAAATGGTCTAACGATGGAATGGCCAATTAGCTATTATGAAATGGTCATTCCAGTGACATGAAAACGATGAAAAAGGTAAAGGGAAAAGTTCTAAATGGGACACTTCGGTTCGGTCTATTAGCGTTACAAGTTGGCACACATGGTAGGTAGGGAAAAGCTGTAGCAGTAATTTCACATCCTTAGAGAATAAAAGAAAATATTGATTTTTAACTAATATTAGAAGCACACGTAAATTCTAAAATACTCGATAAAACCGCATATAAATATAACATAAAATTCCTAAGAAAACGTGTTAATGACGAGAAAAAATTATAAACATAATTTGAACAATTCAAGTTAAAACGTCACTTTAGTCATGAAAAAAAAAATAGAGCATTGAAAAATCAACACAATGATAAATGGCTATATAAAATTACGTGTTTTAATATACAAAACCTAAGCATCTGAAATAAAACATAACTGGAATATTTTGAAAACTTACTGAGATTAATCTGGTAAAGATGCAAAATTCCATGAGATTCATGAACATACAGAAGAAACTCTGTACCCTGAGATATCTATCAATAAACTGGCCGGGGCAAAAGGACCTTTACAATTTACAAAGGGAAGAAAGACTATTATGATAACTCTTAAAGCGAACATTCACAAATACTTCTGAGCACTCAACAAATTCTTGTTCTGTATGAGTAATATCATTACAAATTGTAATAATGGTGTCTCTATAAACCTATCACAGTTATAAAAATATATATTAAGTATTAACAAATCTAACATTACGAAATATTAATCAATTTAACTTTGTTCCCATTTAGCAATTGATGTTCGAAGGAAATTTACTATAGAAAGTCAATATTATTATTAATCCCGGATAATGTTCTTGGCGGCCCAGGATTAATACAATACATTAATCTAGGACATTTCCATTTTATATGAAGGCTATATACACATGTATGCATATAGTTGGCACCAACGCTAGTAACTATGCTTCCAGATTACTTCCTACAATAGATGAAGGGTATCACTTGCACCCCTTTCATAAGAGAAAAGGAGTAGTAATATATATATATACATTATATATATAAATAATATATATATATATATATATATATATATATATATATATATATATATATATATATATATATATATACTTTCATAAGAGAAATGGAGTAGTAATATATATACACTATATATAAATAATATATATATACATATATATATATATATATATATATATATATATATATATATATATATATATAATGTTGGTGTACTTGGAAATCACGAAAGCTAACATAAGATGGGTATAAAACATGTATTATAGCCACGAGACAAAAAAATTAAGACGATAGGGTTTATATCTTTCGTCATATTAATGACATCGGCGGACTCACCGTAAGAATAAATATACAAAGCTATTGTCAAGAAACTGACAGGTGAGGGATCTCATTCTCCTGTACATACAAGATAACTTTGTACAGTAGATGTATTCTCATTGTGAGTCCGTCGATGTCAGTAATAAGCCGAAAGTACTACCTACAACCAACAACCAAGTCTTTGAACTTTTCCTTCGGTGGCTATAATATATATATATATATATATATATATATATATATATAAATATATATATATATATATATATATATATATATATAAATATATATATAAATATATATATATAAATATATATACATATATATATATAATCACATACACACACACACACACACACACACACACATATATATATATATATATATATATATATATATACATATATATATATATATATATATATATATAAACACATACACACACACACATACACACATATATATATATATATATATATATATATATATATATATTCCTATACGAAAAAAGGGGTTTGGTGAAAAAATATATGAATATATACGCAGTACATAATACATTATATATGGCTGTGCGTATTTATGTCTACAGGTAAACAAAAACTGGGCAAGAATACCTGGAAATACAAAAGTTTTTTAATAACGGTCTGCCAAACAAAACCGGCTTCAAAATTCGAAATCGTAAATACAAACATTTTCATACGGAGAACAAAATGAACGAATAAAATAAACACTACTTAAAAATACAGTTAGACAGTATTATCTCGATCTTCCTCGATGCAATCTAGACTATTAATACACGAACATTTTATTTCAATTCTGATCAGGCGATTACGTTTCAAGGAAATTTATTCATATTGTCAATAAGTAATCTAGCCAAAAGATTAAACGTGATATCGCCGATGGATTCAGAGAGAGAGAGAGAGAGAGAGAGAGAGAGAGAGAGAGAGAGAGAGAGAGAGAGAGAGAGAGAGAGAGAACTGGTTAAGGAAACAATTGAGGAACGAAGTTATCCATTTGTATTTTTCAACCCTTTCCAGGAAAGCAGCAATTAAAGGCTTTTAATATACAGTAACTTTAAGGCAACATCAGATGCTAACATATAATTGAGCAAGCGTGAAGCAGAGGTGGAAAATGAATTTACAAGAATTACTTTAATGGAATCACCGAATATTCAGGTAATAAAAGAGTAACTGGTTAAGAATTATAGAAATCAATAAAAAATTAGCAAAATACCACCTATACAACAAGACGAATTTCAGCAACAGTTTCGGCGTATAGTAAAATTATGGAAAACGTATTATGATAGAAAACTATCGTAAAATTTTAACAAAAAATAAACACAAACAAAATGAAGAATACAAATATGACTACATACTAAAAACAAGAGAACATGGTTCTAATTAATCACTTGCACTGATGAGTCAGAAACAACCAACTCCACTTACAACAAGTGAGCAAGTCCTGAACGCGGACATGGTCCTCGTAGAGGACATACCTCCGCCAAGGTGACCTAGAGCGCCATATGTCCTAGAATCATGAATTGATGTGACTTCGACTTTCAAGTAACGTTTGACCTTTAATTTAGCTTAACCATTCAATGGCCTTGGCTTCAAGTGACCTTGATCTTCAAATGTACTTGACCTTCACGTGACCTTGACCTTCAGGTGACCTTGACCTTCACGTGACCTTGACCTTCACGTGACCTTGACCTTCAAGTGACCTGCTTGACTTTTGACCTTCAAGTGATCTTTGTTCATTTGCCACTGATACTTAATATGACATTGATATAATGCACCAATATGACCTTGACCTTTGACCTTTATAAATTTGAACATCACCCATGGGTTGCGCCTGGACTAGGACTTCCCTGTTGGCTTATGCAAAAGTCAGTGCTTTATTTCTGTCTCTTGATATGGCCACTTATGTCATAGTGACACCAGTGACCCCTGTGACCTTGACCTTGGGGTGACCTTGACCAAAATTTAATCAGTTCTTCCATACACATTGGGGAACTACTTGGCCAAGTTTGAAGTGATTCCGTGTAGAAATGTGGCCTCTACGTTGTCCACAGACAGACAGACAAACAGAGAAACAAACAAACAAACAAACAAACAAACAAACCGAACCGAAAACATAACCTCCGCCGCTTGGCGGAGGTAAAAATGAAACACTATATCAAGGTTTCTAATTAGAATTTCTTAAAAAAGTTGGAAATGAAAGTGTGCGCAAAGTGGAAAGAAAAGGAAGCAACCTTTAAGCATAAAATAAGTATAAAACAAATGTAATGTATGAAGTTGAAAAGCCGATTGTTACATGTAAACATATTATCTAGATAAAGAGTGTGGTATCACCAGATGGACTATGCATTACGAATTACACAGACACAAATATTATCAAACATTAATTTCCATGTTTTTGGCTAAACGTTCATTAATATGCATTAGTTTTTTTTTTTCACTTTGCCCAAAGTCCAGGGAGACTTGATAATTGCATTGACCTTCGTGTAGTTGGGGTTGTTAGGGTAGAAAATTACCAAAAGTTTAAATTACCATAAAAAAAATTTTTTTTTACCAACAATCATAATTATTCGTGGGATGGTTAAGCCATTATCAATTTCTCGATACTCGGAATCAAACTGAGCGACGCAATATCATTTATTTTCGCTCATAAACAGTCAAAAAGAAGTGAATCGTACATTATACGTTACAGGTCACTTCCTATCACCGTGGCTGTGCATCAACAGACTTAATTGAAGATTGCAATAAAAACATGAAAATGACTGTGCCATGGGATGAGAAAATAAAAGAGCGAAGTTCAGCCATTACAAGTATTAGAAATAAAGCATAAATGTCCATTGAAAATGGAGCAACAGGTTTATTTGGTGAAAATATACCCAACTTGTTTTGGTTAAAGAAACGGAAAGATATATAGGGTTCAACATAATAAAAAGATTTTGGTGATGTGGTATGAGTAAAGTCACGAACCATTGAGAGAAGGGGCAATATATCATAAAAAAATAAACATCTACCATTCGGCAACACGTAAATGACGTTAGGGACCGGATTCAGAAAGAAAAAATATGCAATAAGTTAGTTACTGATTAGGATAAAAAACTAACTTTGGATTAAACATCAATGTTGGTTTCCAAATTGCGAAAAGGAGAGGATCCCACCCTGGACACAAATACTAATATATAAATCGAAAATAAACTGACGTTAAGAAGGTGATAATTCTTTGAATATAAATTACATGTTATGTAATAGACCAATAGAAAGTAATGGTTGGGAATAATGGTTTTTTTTTTTTCTTATTTTTAAGCTGTAAAATCAACATGAGTTAATTTTCCATTTATTTCATATTTATCTCATTATATACGAAGTAATGTAAATAAAAAAAGAATCATTATATACTTACACACGACCAAACTTATTGTTTTCCGTGAAGCCCTTGCTAGTAGAATTTTGGTAAATTTATGTATAATTTTTTTTTTTTTTAAAGAAAACGTTCAACACAAACTGAACCGAAAACCAAATTAATAGAACTCCAGCGACCATATAAAAAGACAGATGTGAATAATTTTTACTAGCTGCAATGTCGCACACAGCCCGTGTCTGTTCATGAGGGCCATATAATCTTGAGAAGAACAAAATACAAGCAATTAACAACGAAATTAAAATATTCCGAAAATTTTCATTCAATATAGTACCGAAAATAGAAAATAAATGAAATTAAATAGAAACAAGAAATATCCTAATTAAGCCACTACACGACCAACCGAGGCACCATGAAGTTGCAAAAGCAAATCCTCGACTCTCAACTTGAGTCTGAACTTGATATTCTTAAAAAACTGGGTACGCCAGTTGTAAACTAGAGGGAATTAAATACCGTATATTTTAACCTATTGAGAAACAAAGTACTTATGACCTTTCATTGTGTCATTTAAACAACTGAAGAAATGCAAAGGTTTGAAAATAGACAGATGTAATAATTACAGCAATTGGGGACATTTTTCACCCTTAGGCTACTCAAACCAGCCACATCTATCACAATATCAGTAAGAGGTAAGGAAAAAATGTACTTCATCAGAAATATTCTTTATCCCCAATAAAAAGGGAAAAACATGAATAAATGTGGATAAAGAATAGACCACCAGTTTAGAATCTTTTTGGAATAGGAAAATACACTCAGGTGCAGTTACCGAGTTCTAACGAGAGATCAGACGAATGCAAAATGCTTTTCTTCAAAGCTCAATTACATCCATTTCCAGACCCATAAAACAATGGTAAAAATCACGATGCAATTCGAGATGCAAGACCATTCTCTCCAATCAGCTTCATAGAGAGAGAGAGAGAGAGAGAGAGAGAGAGAGAGAGAGAGAGAGAGAGAGACAGAGGGCATATATGCAACTTGAATGTATGTGAAGTCATTTTAGTTTGAACTGAATCTGGCATCAGCTTCGCATGCAGGTCCGGGAATTTTTTTTTTTTAAATTAAGGCTAACTGCATTGCATTATCACAAATCTTCCAGAACATCGAAAGTAGGTAATTTCGCAATAATTATTTTGATTTTCAGACAAAATTATCTACTTTTTTTCCAAACTAGAAAAATGAAAACTGCATTTATGGGTGAGTGCACATTTACTGTCAACATTTAAATTTAAAATTAAACTGATTTACTTGCCTACAAGCTGTGCACAATATTTATAAAAACTATTTCAGTTCTGTAGAATACTATTATAGTTTTGAGAAACCAAAACCAGTATATGATTTAAGTGATAAAATGAAAGGAATTGACACTAAAAACGGGACTGATTGTCGAATTGCACCATATGGTTCCAAAATATCTTGACCAATATGGTCGAAAGGATGAACACAGAAAAAAGAAAAAAAAAGAAAAAGCAGTAATCTTTTGGCAAACCGATCACAGCTGAGCTCAAACGTCAACTGAAAAGCAGGTTGTCAATGATATTATACCATGGGCAACTGAAAATCAGGTTGTCAATTATACCATGTACGATTTTCCTTATAATATTAAAAAATAACATTCATGAACTAAATTATATAAAAAATCAAGGCATAACTTTGTAAATTCATCTTATGAGGAATGAAGAAATGGTAGAATGTAATTCCAGATACCCTAAACTGGATAAGTCGACTAATAAATTTAGCTATGATGGGTGTGCAGAGAGAGAGAGAGAGAGAGAGAGAGAGAGAGAGAGAGAGAGAGAGAGAGAGAGAGAGATTGGATTGAATTTAAGACTATGGGCCACAATGCCTGGCATTGCCGAGTAAGAGACCATTTAATGCTCATGCACATCTGAATTAAAACTTCACAGTAACACTGAAATAGAATAGAAAAAAGCAAAAGCGGGAACGGAGGTATAATAAAAGGCCAAAACGTAAGTGCAGCTAAGGTTGGAGGGACGTAACAAAGACCCTGAAGTAATGCCTAAAGTGCACCAAGAGCTACCGTGTAGGTATTACCCTCCTTACAAGATTGAAAGAAAGAAAAATGTATTTACCAACATTTCCATTTTGTCTCTATAACAACAACAACCCATCTATTGGTTTGATATACAGAACGTGGTCTGGCTTCAATTCGAACAACCTTCAATAAAATTAAAAATACAATACGAAACTGTCACAGTATAAGCTTCCTTTACACGTGGCATACAGCCATAGCCCAAGGCTACAGCGACTAATAATAAATCCAAATAATTCTAGAATTCACTTATAAATGTCATCAAGTTACAGGAGCATATCAGGTATTTCAAACGTTACACAGGAAATTAAATTTCTTTCACATTCTACAGGAAATATGAGATGGTATTCTGGAAACATTCTAATATTAATATAAGGAACATGAGATGTAAAATTAATTAGATGTGCACAGGCAGTGAAATAAACTAAAAAAGTAAATCTCCGATTAAATCAAAAGATATCAAAATATGTAATTTATTTATAATCAGAAAAATAGGTCGCACTAAATAAAAATTAATTTAAAAATATCTAGATCACCGTTATAAATGACCCCAAAGCCGTCGATCGATTGGATCTTCCATTTCCGCGATGGAGACCTTAAGGTAATAAATCTTTCGATTTAATTTTTCAATTCTGTTCCCTTCCCAGAAAATAATTTCAATTTCTTTACCATGTCAGCTCAGTGACATTATCTGTAGACTACGTTTCATTGCCTGTTTATCTGATGTTCTCGTACTCAGTTTTTACCATTTTACTTAGAGACACAAATATAAGTTATACATACAAACATAACAGCCTTATATACAACCACATACAAAACTGAAGTCTGTCATATTATAAAAAATAAATATCTACCTTTAATCTTTCATTTCATATAACCTCCCCTATATGAGAAGGATGTGTCAGGCTATATATATATATATATATATATATATATATATATATACATATATATATAAATATATAAATAAATATATATATATGTATATATATATATATATATATTATATATATATATATATATATATATATATATATATATATTTTCTTCGGTCACGTTCAGTGACAAGAAGTATAACTACTGGTCTCTCCCGACCATCGGATAGGGAATAGTCATACCCTGGTGAGAAGGGTTGTACAGTCGTTAGGAAAAGAGAAGGGGTTGGCAAGGGTTGAATCTGTGTGTGTGAGTGCATATCTATATAAATATTTAGCAGTCATTTTTGGCGGGTCGCATACACTAGTCAAAAATAAATATGCGCACGCATATAAACCAAACACGCACAAAATCGTCCAGCATGAAAATGAGGCCAAAGAATGCTCTAATGGCACATTCATTTCCTCAGTCAGCCAAAATAGATCGGATCCCACAATGAAGGACTAATCAGGGTGATAAATGGACGTCGCCGTGAAACGAAACTCGAAGCTAAACATCTGGTGTGGAAATAAATGATGTGCCAATATGTAAATGAGTCATGAGACTCATTAATGCAAGTGGTAATAAATGGAGCCACCACGACGTCAGCCACCGTCCGAGAGAGAGAGAGAGAGAGAGAGAGAGAGAGAGAGAGAGAGAGAGAGAGAGAGATTAAAGAAAAAATGCAGGAAACATTACACATAGAAACTCAAATAAGTGTGTCATTGGTTGTTAAAATATTAGTGCATGTGATTCGCATAATATATAAATTTATATACACACGCATACGTATATCATCACCCGTAACTTTTTCATAGCAGGACAAACACCCCAGGCATGTCCTTCCACTCGCGTCTGTTTATGGTCTTCCTATGCCAGTCTATACAGACAAACTTGGAGGAAAAATAACTGGAGATGCCCTAACCTAGATTAAGCGAAGCTAAAAGGTCCTAAATTTACCAGTCAAAATGACAATACTAGGTTTGCTGGTCAACTTCTTGGTAAATCGGTGAGTTCTAAGAATGTTTGGGCACTAAAAAGTTTATTAGGGTATTCATTGATTTATTTCATATGTGAGGTAGGATTTAGGAAAATTTGATGGAAGTCTTTTGAATCTTTTCGTTACTAATTTTCTACTTATTTTCTTGAGGTTTGGATGTCTGGTTATACTTATAAGTGCAACAATTTTTTTTTATTCTCTCTCTCTCTTCTCCCGAGTTCAGAATACCATCTAGGACCCAAGACTGGGTCCTATGACCCAAATTCCATCTTATAGTCTGTTCAAAGTTTGGAAGCATGTCACGCTTAAGTGTAACATAGCCTTAAACACGTAAACGGGACGTAATCTACCTAGGGCTTGTAGATTCGACTATCTAGTATTTGACCGTCGTTTTTATGGGGTTACAAGAGTGGAAACTAATACAAATAATCCTTATAAAAATAAAATGTTTATTCCCATTTTCAAAAGTCTAGATATATCCGTTACAATTATGATACTAGAATCTTTGAAAACACTTCAAACATTTCATAAAAATTTCGTCTTCTATAACACTTCATCTATTTATTTTATAACTAATTTAATTCATGTGAACATTGCCATATCTACTTTAATAGATTTCCATGAATAATTACATCTGTGT
>NC_090726.1:54901269-54951269 GCF_036898095.1 Palaemon carinicauda | reverse complement strand
ATTGTAACAACAAGAAAAAGAAATGGACATGGGTAGGACATATAAGGAGAATGACATATATTACATATACATTAGGAATAACAAAATTGGTCCCTAAAAGTTGCAAAAGAAGCAGGGGAATGAAGAAAAGACGATGGACTGACGAGCTACAAAACTTTGCGGGTATAGGCTCGCATAGGAAAGACCATAAACATACGAGACCGGAGAGACATGTCTGAGGCCTTTGTCCTGCAGTGGACAAGTTACGGCTGATGATGATGATATTATTAACGAAAAGACTTTGAAAAAAGAAATAAAGAAAAAAAAAATTTGATTCCTGTCCGGTTTCATTTTGACATCTTGATGATGTCTCATAAATATAAGACATCTAGCATAGTATTTTTAATTCTATCATCAACAAATAGTCCCCTCTATTTTTCCCCAAAGCCCGCAGGAGAAAACACCCACACCCACGCATACATGCGCACACACACACACACACATATATATATATATATATATGTGTGTGTGTGTGTGTGTGTGTGCGTGCCGGCTCAAGTGTTTACTTGAGAGAGAGAGAGAGAGAGAGAGAGAGAGAGAGAGAGAGAGAGAATGAAAAAAAAAAAAAACATTAAATGCTCAACGAAGCGTGTAATTCTCAAACAAACCAGGCATTAAGGAGCGACATTCTGACACCACCATTCTCATCGCCAGACTTGAACAATGACCTTTAATCATAGGGGAGGCCGGAAAAGACGACGGTCATGCCAAAGGACTGAGGGTAGGCAAGAATGAGGAAATGTTCAGTCCATGTTCAGTCCTCTATGTATAGGGCCCATAGCCCGGAGTCTTGACCGCCCTCCCCTCATATTCTTGCTGACAACTCTCTGGAAAAATTGGCTTTATTTTACAAATTATTAATGGTAACCCATTAATGAAAAGTCCATCGTTTCTAATGGAAGGTTTCCTTTTAAGGGGGCGTATGTGAATGCAGGAAGGCATATAAGCACACATACATACTGTACATACACACACAAACACGTCCATTAGATAAAGGTTTCCACGATACATTAATCATAAACCTACATAAACCACATGCACACATACACACACATATATACATACACACACACACACACACACACATATATATATATATATTATATGCCCTCGACAAGTTGTTCTAAGCTCAATCTGCTAATCACCCAAAAGTCTACCTTGGTGCAAATGCGCATCAGAATTTGGCAGGCTAGAAAAGGGATATATGGCTAGTAGAACTTTCCAATTAAAAAAAAAAAAAAAAAAAAAAAAAAAAAGAGAAAAAAAAATGGTGCTGTACTAAATGATTGGTCTTTTCCTGCTCCCACCTTAAGGATATATATATATATATATATATATATATAATATATATACATACATGCATTTATAGATAGATATAGATAGATAGATAGATGGATAACTACGTATATGCATATATCTTTAATCTGTAACAAGTTGAATCTTAAAAACGGTTCTTCACATGCTCGTAATACCATAAACAAATATGTACTTAAAATAAATTTTTTTTCCACCGTTCTAAGCCTTAAACACGTGACACAGTAATTCACGTTGACTTAGCTAATATCTTCCATGTAACACGTACTAAGCCTGACGATTCCCGGAGGTAAAGCAATAAAGTCAGGAAAATTCTCAGATTAGTTAGCAAATCCCAAGATTAAGGAGAACTTGACCTCAATTATCTATCGACGCACTAGCCTACTTTTCTAATCGAGGCGATTCTTGATTATGAGTTATTTTAGGAACAGTATTTCCGCATTAAACGCTGCCATCAACAAGAATTCTTACTAATACTAACAGTTTAATGATTAACAGAAAAGAGTAAAATTATATAAAAAAAAAATAAAGTCAAGTCTAGTAGATGTTAGAGAAGAAACAAGTGAGAAAAAAGTGGAGATAAAAAAAACTAATATTGATAAATGTGATTCCCGTTATAGAATGTCATGGAGCTGGCGTGCATTTGACTGTAAAAATCATTCATCTCCTACAATACAAAAGAAGGAGAGAAGAGAGAGAGAGAGAGAGAGAGAGAGAGGAGAGAGAGAGAGAAATAGGGGTTCCGGAGAGGAGGACAGATTGAGAGAACAAGGGGAAACCTGTAGGCCTATACAAACAACATAGGGGATTTGTAGGGGAAGGAAGGAAGGAGGTGAGGAAACTCTCCATAGCAGCAGGCGAGACGGGTGGAACAATAGGCCGCAAATTACAACTATTATTTCACACATGTCCATCTACATCAATTGTTTGGGGATATCCATGTATAATACATACTATATATATATATATATATATATTCCTCTCTCTCTCTCTCTCTCTCTCTCTCTCTTTCTCTCTTTCTCTCTCTCTCTCTCTCTCTCTCTCTCTCTCTCGAGAGAGAGAGAGAGAGAGAGAGAGAGAGGGAGAGAATATATATATATATATATATATATATTCTCTCTCTCTCTCTCTCTCCTCCTCTCTCTCTCTCTCTCTCTGTCCTTATGGCAGATGAATTACGTAGTCAAAAGTGACGAGAATGTTTTAGCCAGCTCTCTGTCAATCTAATATATATATATATATATATATATATATAAATATGTGTATATGTATATATATGTATATACACATATATATTGTGTATGTTTAAGTTTATAAATTATACACATTGCACATTTATATATGTGTATGGTCAGGCCGTACGTAATTTTGTAATGCCTTCGTCCTTAAACAATGTTCCCTTAACGTATTACTTTTGTTTAATTTATCTGTCGGTAATAATACAGGTTACGGTTAAAATGATCTTACCCAAACCCAATACTAAGAAAAAACTTCTAAGAATTAAAAAAAAAAAAAAATTGTTTCACATCAAAGGAACTAATGTGTAATATACATATGCAATATACCTATGTTAAAATGAAGTTGGTAAGCAATAAACTGTATATTGTCTTAGCAGTAAAACCTCTCGTACATTTGCATGGTGCAAAAATAATGAAATATATTGCAACTCGCACTTGCTTTATTATCAGGGGAAAGATTTTTCTTTTGGCAGGACATTAAAAGTTTTTTCGACTAATTTCAACTTGTCATTTGACCGGTTTTTTTTTTATATACACCGATATTTACAACCACGCGGCTTTAGATTTACCCAAAATCTATATTGACACATGGAGAAAAAAAGTATTTAAATGGAATCAAATTGATTACCAATAACCGCCCTACACCACATAAAAATGTATGTAGTTGGTAAGGCAAATTATCCCAGTCTTTGTATATATGATGCATGTATATACAGTGTACATGTGCAAAGCCATTTCTTCTTCAATATTTCCTGTCTTTTATTTTCTATTCTATTTTTTTTTCACTCTCTATCCTCTTGTAAGTTCAAGTACTGTATCTCTTCTCAAGTCTTTCTTTCGCTAGCCTTATTTGCTCGCAGCATTTCCCTCATTTCTCTTTCCTTCTAAACTCCTATTTACTCGAGTACTCTCCGCACCGCAAAGTCAACAGGCTCTTGTGCAGAATGAGCCTTACTAAAGGCCTTACAACATAGCTGATTATAACTTAAAAGAGCTATGGAAAGAATGATGATAAGAATAACAATAAGAGACATAAATAGAGGCAACATGGATATGGGGAGCAAACTAAAGTAGAAAATATTCTAACATGTAAGAAAAAGGAATGGACATTTGCAGGACATATAATGAAAATGTCAGACAATAGATGGACATTAATAATTGTAGAATGTGTCCCTAGAGATTGTAAAAGAAGCAGGGGAAGGAAGAGAAGACAACTTATAAAGTGGCCATGTCTGGGGTCTTTATTCTATAGTGGACCAGTCACGGCTGATGACACACAAATGATTATATATATATATATATATATATATATTGGTGTGTGTGAATGTGTGTGTGTGCGCGAATCTATAAACCATCGGTAGAAACATAACATATACTCATAGTAACATTCATCGCCTTCGAAAAAAAATCTAGAAAGTAATAATTCCATTGGAAAAATCATGTGAATCTTACATCATTGTTGATTATCTAAAATGAATTCTTCAGAAACATACTCGTGAAATGCTTTTTTCCGAGACGTATTTTCTGTGGTTCGAACGGCTCTTTTACGATTCGTACCGAAAATGGGTTGTTTTAAATCTCAAACCTGAAAAAATATGTCGAAGCCTTCGGTTATTTCAATGCGGTTTGCTGAAAACGTCAATTACCCTTTGCACGAGTTCGATCGCCGAGTGCGCTTCAGGCGTTAATCATAATGAAAGTAATAAATTATATATTAATTATCTTTTCATCTTCCTATTCAGTCTCCTAACTTTTCCTTCAAATTGCAAATCGAGCGTTGAACGACTTCAGAACGTTCAGACTCAAATCCATAAATCAAATCATGTACTGTAGTTTATTATTATTATTATATTATTATGATGATGATGATGATGAGTTTACTAGGGTTTATTGAAAAGAAGTAGTTATTTCGCGAGTCCTAAACGGCTTTGGAAGAAAATCTTCACGTATCTCTGAATGGCTTCAGAAGAAATGGCCAGAGACTTAGCATGGAGTTCTGAATGACCCTAGAACAGAATCTCTGAACAGCTTTCGGAAGAAAACTTTCCCGGACTTCCAAATGCCTTCAGAAGAAACAACCGTAGACTTAGCATGGAGTTCTGAATGACTCCAGAACAGATTCTTCCTGGAGCTCCCTGAACGGCACCTGAAGAAAATTTTCCGGGATCTTCAAAAGGCTTCAGAAGACATAGCCGTAGATTTAGCATGGAGTTCTGAATGACTCCAGAACAGAATCTTCCCGCAGCAGTCTGAACGGCTCCGCCCCGAGTTTCAAAGACTTCTGAAGACCTGATCTCTTTTTTTTCAAACTAAGCATGCAACGCAATGAACATTGTTAATGCATATTTTTGGAACAGGGAGCTGACCGTGAGAATTGTTTTGAAGATTACAACTAAAGGATCAACAGGAGGCTCTTCGGAACACCTTCATCTACAGTTGGTTTTGGTGGTTGCTGCAGAAGTTGTCGAGCTTTGAAGAACATAATGTACGCGCCTTGAATGATACTTTGCTAGGGTTTTTGTAACGATGCCCTATAATTGGAGACTATGGGAATTAGGGAAATAAGGACGGAGACAGAATGGTTTAACAGAACGGTGAGCGACGTCTGGTTCTTCAACAACATAGTCCCAAAATTTGACATTGAAGAAAGGACATATCCGATTGTATCGGTAAATATATTGTGTTGCTCGCCGTTTACTTTAGCGTGATGACGTATGCGGAGAAAATTTATTGCATTCCTGTCTTTACCCCTCCCCCTGATGGACAAAGACATGGATGCCATCGATTTCTCTGAGGAATCTGACGACCTGAGGACACATGGCACTGAAATCTCTCCTTGAAATCTAGAAGGAAACTGACGAAATAAGAAAGAATACGATGAAATCTCGAAGGAAATTGACGAACTAAGGAAACTAGAAGATGAATATTAAGGAAACCGATAATCTAAAGAACTTTAAAAACTAGAACAGACAGAAGAGAACAGCATCGAAGGGCCTTTAAACGAAGACGTAAAATAGCCCTTTAATGCTAGAGGTAAGTCACCTTGAACTAGAGGTAAAAAAAAAAAGTCCCTAATAGCGAGAAATAAGGCCCTCAAAATAGAGGTAAAATACCCCTTAATGCTAGAAATAAGGCACCTCAAAATAGAGGTTAAAAAATATTAATGCTAGAAATAAGGCACATAAAATAAGAGGTAAAAAAGGCCTAATGCTATACATAAGGCACCTAAAAATGGTGGTAAAAAGAGCCTCTAATGCTAAAAGTAATGGATCTCAAAATCAAGGCCAAAAAGCCCCCAATGCTATAAATAAGGCTCCTAAAAATAGAGGTCAAAGAGCCTCTAATGCTATAAATAAGGCACCTAAAAATAGAGGTCAAAGAGCCTCTAATGCTAAAAGTAATGCACCTCAAAATCGAGGTCAAAAAGCCCCTAATGCTATAAATAAGGCACCTAAAAATAGTCAAAGAGCCTCTAATGCTACAAGCAATGCACCTCAAAATCGAGGTCAAAAAGCCCCTAATGCTATAAATAAGGCACCTAAAAATAGTCAAAGAGCCTCTAATGCTAAAAGTAATGCACCTCAAAATCGAGGTCAAAAAGCCCCTAATGCTATAAATAAGGCACCTAAAATTAGAGGTCAAAGAGCTCTAATGCTAAAAGTAATGCACCTCAAAATCGAGGTCAAAAAGCCCCTAATGCTATAAATAAGGCACCTAAAAATAGTCAAAGAGCCTCTAATTGCTACAAGCAATGCACCTCAAAATCGAGGTCAAAAAGCCCCTAATGCTATATATAAGGTTCCTCAAAATCGAGGTCAAAAAGCTCTAATTCTATGAATAAGGCACCGAAAAATAGAGGTCAAAGAGCCTCTAATGCTAGAGCTAATCCACCTCAAAATCGAGGTCAAAAAGCCCCTATTGCTATAGGCAAGGCATTAAAAAAGAGAGGGCAAAGAGCCTCTAATGCTAAAAGTAATGCACCTCAAAATCGAGGTCAAAAAGCCCCTAATGCTATATATAAGGCTACTAAAGAAGAGGTCAAAAAGCCCCTAATGCACTAAATAAGGCACCTAAAAATAGAGGTCAAAGAGTAATGCAACTAAAAATCGAGGTCAATAAGCCCCCAATGCTATAAATAAGGCACCTAAAAAGAGAGGTCCAAGAGCCTCTAATGCTACAAGTAATGGACCTCAAAAGCGAGGTCAAAAAGGCCCCTAATGCTATATATAAGGCTCCTAAAATAGAGGTCAAAAGCTCCTAATGCTATAAATAAGGCACCAAAAAAAAAAAGAGATGTCAAAGAGCCTCTAATGCTAGAAGTAATGCACCTCAAAATCGAGGTCAAAAAGCATCTAATGCTATAAATAAGGCACCTAAATATAGAGGTCAAAGAGCGTCTAATGCTAGAGGTAATGCACCACAAAATGAGGTCAAAAACCCCTATTGCTATAAATAAGGCACCTAAAATAGAGGTCAAAAAGCCTCTAATGCTAGAAGTAATGTTCCTCAAAATCGAGATAAAAAAAAAAGCCCCTAATGCTATATATAAGGCTCCTAAAAATAGAGGTAAAAAAGCCTAATGCTATAAATAAAGCACCAAAAAAAGAGAGGTCAAAGAGCCACTAATGCTAGAAGTAATGCACCTCAAAATCGAGGTCAAAAAGCCCCTAATGCTATATAAGGCTGCTAAAAATAGAGGTCGAAAAGCCCCTAATGCTATATATAAGGCTCCTAAAAATAGAGGTCAAAGAGCCTCTAAGCTTGAAGTAATGCAACTCAAAATCGAGGTCAAAAGCATCTAATGCTATAAATAAGGCACCTAAATATAGAGGTCAAAGAGCGTCTAATGCTAGAGATAATGCACCTCAAAATCGAGGTAAAAATGCTCCTAATGCTATAAATAAGGCACCTAAAAATAGAGTCAAAGAGCCTCTTATGCTAGAAGTAATATACCTTAAAATCGAGGTAAAAATCCCCTAATGTAGAGATAAGACACCTAAAAATGGAGGTCAAAAAGCCCCTAATGTTAGAGATAAGACTCCTAAAAATGGAGGTCAAAAAGCCCCTAATGCTAGAGATAAGACACCTCAAAATAGAGGTAAAAAGTCAGCTAATGCTAGAGATAAGTTATCTAAAAACTGTTTTGTAAATTTATCAAACATATCACATGGATAACAGTTCCTAATAAAATATGATTTCAAAAATTTAATTTCCTCGTGGAACTACCCCAATCTGAAGAAAGATTAAAGCTCTAAAATTAATGTTTTACAAGAGTTTACTTCAAACGAAATCGGACAGTGACTAAAAAAAGTTTAACCTAAGTCCAGTAAAAGTTTGTTTTCTAAAAATGCCAGTACTAAATGTACCATTACAACGTGAAATCTTGATATCTAAAAAGGAAAGTTGATCATTATGTTCGGAGTCCAAAGTGAACTTATATTTGAATGAAATGAGTTTATGTACTTTAAAAACAACGTGGCATGGTGTCTATCTCTGAAAAGAACAAATGTATCATCGACATAACGTCTATAAAATAGGGGTTTAAAGGACACAGGCACTGATCAATGAACACCTTTTCAAGGTGACACAAATAATTTGCAAAGGTAGGGCCCAAGGAGAACCCATTGCTATACCATCGACCTGTTTGTAAACTTTGTTATTGAAAATAAAGAAAGTTTCGGTTACGGCAAGTTCAAGTAATTTTCTAAAAGCGTTAACGTTAAAACCATGAAATGAGGAGTCGGGTCGGGAAATAGTCTAGTTAAAATATTACATTTCTGGTAATATCCACAAAAAGATAACGCAGAGTCCGTGAGACTCTTATCACATTTCGTTCTTATCCGAAAGATTTAAGTGATTACGTGCACAAGACAACAGGATTATTGCAAAGCTGAAATAACAAAAATCAAGTAAGAATGCTCTTTAAGTTTTTCCACAGAACTAAAGATTTTCAGTCTTAAAATCTTTCCCTAATATCTAACTTTCTCATAAAATATCTCCGATAGTGTTAGGCAAAGATAATCTCACGATAGAGAGAGAGAGAGAGAGAGAGCGAGAGAGAGAGAGAGAGAGAGAGAATCTAATTCTAATTATAGAAGGAACGTATTTTTTAAGCATAACAAAGAGGGAAATATTCAGAGCAACTAACAGGGGAAGAAGTTGTTCATAAATAATGTGATAATAAATAAATAAATATGTGATAATGTGACAAAATTGTCTGGAAGGAATGGAGCAACATAATATTTCTGTTCACAAGATCGTGAAATCAAACCTCACATATTATCAATGCATGGCGCTTCCCTGCTGGAACGAACAGCTATCAGAATTTTTAATGGGCATTCCTACAAGGGTTACAAACCAGAAAAATATTTTGCTAAAATGTGATGCAAATTAGTTCCTTATGATGGAAAATGAGAGAGAGAGAGAGGAGAGAGAAGAGAGAGAGAGAGAGAGAGAGAGATGAAAGCATTTGTAACAGTAAAATCCATCTGCCATAAGGATACATAGTTAATTTAACACATTACCTAAACAAAAAGGTAACCCGTAAGCCATATATCATTATTATTATTATTATTATTATTATTATTATTATATTATTATATAGAAAAAGAAGAAGAAGAAGAACGAAGAAGAAGAAGAGAAAGAAGAGAAGAAGAAGAAGAAGAAGAAGAAGAAGAAGAAGAAGAAGAAGAAGAAATGACTTACCAAAGGCATCTAATCAACTTTAACGAAAACAGCTGCCACCCACAATGAAAAGATATCCCTAACACGGGAAAGAAGGGTCTGGTCATATATAATTCTACGATAATAATGGGCAGACACTACAGATACATGGAATTATTTCTTCATAACCGAGCCATTGTTGGAATGATCAAACTCGCGTGCCAAGAATGATAATGTAACATGAGGCCCTTTTCTATAAGTTTTTAAACGTTAGGATGAAGTAAAACTATTGACAATGAAATTTCCTCATAAATATGACAAACCTCCTACATACACATTATCATATCTCAAGCAAATATGCTTGACCGTTATGCTGACAAGAAATTATATCTAAGGAAAGTTTAAACAAGATATAGATATATATATATATATATGCATATATAAATGTATGTACATATATTATATATATGTATATATATATATATATATATATATGCATATATATATGTATGTACATATATTATATATATGTGTATATATATATACATATATATATATATATATATATATTATTATTACTAGCCAAGCTACAACCTTAGATAAAAAGGAAAATTCTATAAGCCCCAAGGACCCAATAGGTAAAAATAGCCCAGTGGGGAGAGGAAATAAGGAAATAATAAATAAATATAAATATATATATATATATATATATATATATAATGTTGGTAGAGTAAGAAAGAACTCAATGTCACTAAGCATTATCTCCTAGAAATGTGCAGTGATAAAAACTACTACAACAACATCAACAATAATAATAATAATAATAGTAATAATAATAATAATAGTAATAATAATAATAATAATAATAATAATAATAATAATAATAACAAAGTTCACTAGCCCGGCACTGCGGGAATAAATCTGGAACAGTAGACAACGTTTGGAGGAATACCAGGTCAGTCAGATTCGAAAAGAAGTGACCAATGTAACAGGAAATTGCAACTCTGCTAGACGATCAAAAAGAAAAACCTTTGGCAAGTCAGTGAAAGTGTCCAAATCATTGAAATCTATATCCTACGTCAGCTGCTTTAGGCGACAGGAAAAATTCTGAACAAACATTTTTCTTTTCTTGGCAAATTCTCGAAAAACACACCTCCAGAAAAACAATATACTTCTTTATGCATGCGAAAAATAGAACATAAATTTCACTTCTACTGTAGTTTTATGCGTCCACTTACCTAATTGGATGTACAATTTGAATTTGAATTATGATCTCTAATTCTAGTTAAAATCACATTTAATTGAATTTGAATTATGATCTCTAATTCAAGTTAAAATCACATTTAATTGAATTTGAATTATGATCTCTAATTCTAGTTAAAATCACATTTAATTGAATTTGAATTATGATCTCTAATTCTAGTTAAAATCACATTTAATTGAATTTGAATTATGATCTCTAATTCAAGTTAAAATCACATTTAATTGAATTTGAATTATGATCTCTAATTCAAGTTAAAATCACACTTAATTGAATTTGAATTATGATCTCTAATTCTAATTGAATTTGAATTATGATCTCTAATTCAAGTTAAAATCACATTTAAAGGAGACTTTTCCGGAGGGAGTGTGTATGTATGTACAATAGGGAGGGCGAAGGGGAAGGGTTATGAACGTTTACGAAGCTGATAAATACTAGTACAAGAAATTAGCATTGTAGAAGTAACATGGATCTTCCGACACAAATGGCGGTAGCTAACTTGAAAATGAAGGGAAATTTACAATCTTTTTAATTTACAGCGAGAGGGGAAAAATAAGCCTTTTTTTTATCATTATGACAAAACTGGATAACTAATTTTCAGTATTTGAGATCTTACAGGTTTTCTTTATAGTGTATCTAAACAGGTTTCTTACGTTTAAAAATGTATTAAGAATAAAAATAACAATTTTCACTTTAATAAGTGGAAAAAAGATAGAGACTTCAGTAAAAAACCTGAAATAGGATTAATTAAGCACTACCAATAGTCACGCATTGTCCTTAACAGAAAATATAAAAAAAAAACTCATGTTCTTATTCTCTCCCTGCCTATCACTAATAAAAATGCAAATGCAGAGGAAACTCATTCCATGGCCAATACCATGCAAAGGACAATAAATCGTGGATCAGATGCACAGTTATATTTTACTGCAATGCGCAGCATGAGAGAGAGAGAGAGAGAGAGAGAGAGAGAGAGAGAGAGAGAGAGAGAGAGAGAGAGAGAGAATATTGGCGATTATGGATTCGCTTGATGCCATTAATATCTTCCAGGTTCTGCAACCTTATCTGAGCCCTATCCCCTGCCCCTACAAGCCCCCTGGCCCCAACCACTGGAGATTCACGACTAGAAACCCCAACTTTTTCCCCAAAGTCGTTCCCACGTCAAGAGGTGTTGATCTATTGCATGTGGCTCTGGTTTCGAAGATATCCAGATTAAAAAAATATGAGAGAGAGAGAGAGAGAGAGAGAGAGAGAGAGAGAGAGAGAGAGAGAGAGAGAGAGAGAGAGAGAGAGAGAGAGAGAAATTAACTAGGTAAAACGAAAATGCCACCCACAAAGTATTTCATTTCAATTCCTTACATCAGAGGACGGTCATTACTGCCCCTTTGATAAGACAGATAATATGAGAGAGAGAGAGAGAGAGAGAGAGAGAGAGAGAGAGAGAGAGAGAGAGAGAGAGAGAAATTAACTAGGTAAAACGAAAATGCCACCCACAAAGTATTTCATTTCAATTCCCTACAGCAGAGGACAGTTATTACTGCTCCTTTGATAAGACAGATAATATGAGAGAGAGAGAGAGAGAGAGAGAGAGAGAGAGAGAGAGAGAGAGAGAGAGAGAGAATTAACTAGGTAAAACGAAAAGGCCACCCACAAAGTATGTCATTTCAATTCCTTACAGCAGAGGACAGTTATTACTGCTCCTTTGATAAGACAGATAAGGTAATAGCATATTCCCTTTGATAATCAAACGTTTAATTGGCAAAATAAACGCAACTAAACAAGAATCGTTTCTGTCTGGTAAACAAAGTAACAGGGGCTGTTTACATTACCACAAAACCAAATTATAAAGAAAGATCTATTCTAACGTTGTTACTGTTCTTAAAATATTCAATTTTTATCGTTCATTACTTCTGTAGTTTATTCATTTCCGTTTTCTTTCCTCACTGGGCTATTTTACCTTGTTGGAGCCCTTGGGTTTATAGCATCCTGTTTTTCCAACTAGAGTTGTAACTCGGCTAATAATAATAATAATAATAATAATAGTAATAATAACAAAAGCAATGATTTGGTCAGGTCTCAGAAGGAAGATACATGGCAGATGCCATATATCATTGTGACGCACCGAATGACAAATAGCTGACGTTGTGACAAATGGCAAGACAAATAACTCATTCCAAGATGATTCAAGGGATCGAGCACCCAAGTGACAGGAGGCATTCATATCGAAATTTACCAATGATAAATAACAGTATGGACTTTACAGAAGTCATCGCACAATTTAATAAGAAAGAAGAGAGCATTACACGACACGACACGAAATGACACACCTAGGTTTTTGAAGTGTCACATTAAATTACATAAATAATGAAGGTGTGCTGGATGGCTTAAACACACACACACACACACACACACACACACACATAATATATATATATATATATATATATATATATATATATATATATATATATATATATATAAGCTTAAAACCGGTATCTCAATTAAAGCATCCCACTTCTCAATGATAAAGTCTGATAAAAATGCGTCTCTAATATCAGGGATACCAAATGCAATGTTAGCATAAACCGACACATATACATGTAATAATAATAATTAGTCATGCGATGAAACCAGAAGAGTATAAACATTAAACTAATACAACAAAATCTAAAATATTTTTTTTTTTAAAGTAAGAATCAGAAGAAATTAAAATTACCCACGTCATTTCCTTACTTCCGCAATAGAAGTGTTACTTCAAGGGGGGAACTATGACTCTAACAGTTAGCAGAAACAGCAGCAGCAGCAGAGGCAGCAGTAATAACCCTAGAAGCAGCAGAAGAAGCTTCAGAATATGAGCAAACACGAATCAGCAGCTGAGACACTTCAGTAAACAGCTGGAGGGTGTCAACATGAAATCGTGCCTGAGGTGTCTCTCCACTAAAAAGTTTACAGTAGCGAGTTTAACCTGTGAAGACCTTGGTGCGAAATAGCGTTGAAGTGGGCTCATGGAATGAAAGAAAAAGTTGACAGTAGTGAGTTTAACCTGTTAAGACCTGGGTGCGAAATAGCGTTAAAGTGGGTTCTTAGAAAGCATAAAAAAAATTGTCAGGCGTGATAGACGGATGATGAAAATGTCTACATCGGTAATGAAAAAATTTAATTCTTCGAAAAAAAGACAAAAAGTAAATTCTCCGATAATAAAACAAAATGGCATAAGTCATACACGAAAGATGAAAATGTCTACATCAGAAATAATAATAAAAAAAAAATCTCCGAAAAAAATATATAAAAAATAGTCAGACGTAATACACGGATGATGAAAATGTCTAAATCGGAAATGAAAAAAAAAAATTCTCCGGAAAAAAAAGATATAAAAGATAGTCAGACGTGATACACCGATGATGAAAATGTCTACATCGGAAATGAAAAATAATAAAAATTCTCCGAGAAAAAAAAAAAAATAGTCAGTCGTGATACACGGATGATGAAAATGTCTACATCGGGAATGAAGAAATTATAAAATTCTCCAATAGGTGAGAATGCGCTCAAAAGATCACTGGGTCACGAAAATTTAATTTGCAATCATCAAGATGATTGCGCTGAATAGAATCAATTAGCGAAAGAAAAAATATTGCACGTCGTCGTCATCGTATAATATCAATTAAAGTCTAATTAAGAGTATAAATGGTTGGCGTCTTGTAATTACAATTAAAGTCTAATTTCACGAATGAGAGAGAAATCATGAATGATAGAATGTAGAAGGAGGTATAAGGTTAATTAGTGAGGTGATTAGTGCGATAAAGGGGAAAGAATGAGAGAAATCACATAATAAACTAGAATTAACAATAAAAAAGTGTCGAATTGAAAATGCATAAAACATTGACAAGATTGTTAACTAATGCAATATGCAAAAATGTGAATGTTACAAAATGAATTTAAAGAATAAATAATTGGACCATCATTTAAATAGCGGAAACCATAAATTTATGCCATAAGGGATATTCACATTCATAGTTTCTCTTGTCTTCATTCTTTCAAAACCAAATCTCTCTCTCTCTCTCTCTCTCTCTCTCTCTCTCTCTCTCTCTCTCTCTCTCTCTCGTCGTGTTAATGCTCTAGGCTATATGTTCAGCTCTGCCGTTCGAATGCATAAGTATGTGTGTAAGTATAAGTATATGTATATGTACATGTATATGCCGTGAACAAAGCCATACGTCCATAAAAGAATATTTAACCATATAGGCTATGCATTTTAACAGGGAAAAAAAGGTAAACAATTATATCCCTACACACGTTTCTTAAGAATTAATCACAATAACAATAAATGTTAAAAGGAAACTTATGAATGGCAGAAGCAACGAACAGAACAACGGCCTATACTAGACAGCCCCCAAGCCTCCTCTCCATCAAGCTAGGTCCAGGGAGGGCCAGGCAATGGTTCCTGATAATAAAGCAGGCTTCCCCAAATACCCATAGCTCACAAGGATGGTGAGGTTGCAGACACTACAAGAAAGTCGATTTGAGTGGGTCTTAAACTCCCGTCCAGCAGACTAATAGCCAGGAACGTTTCCATTAGGTAATAACCCGTGCAGTTCGAATTAGATATCTCTGTACAGGAAAACTAATAATACAAAATAAAAACTACTGTGGCATTTGTCAGTAAAACAGTGAGCAAAACAGAAAACACCTCCTCATTTTAACTCCCGTTTTATCATCTTTAAAGAACAAATATCTTCTACAATAAATTAATCTTGGAATCTGAACTTTATTTCCTTTCATCGGGATCCTCCTCTAAGAATGCAGAGCCCTCTAAACCTTGTAAACTTCGGGAAATGTGAGCATATGAAAAAGGACCACTTTGTGATATACTGAACATTGTAAAATTCTTGGTACAAAAACGGGTAAATATACGCACTTTCAAACAATACCATAGATACCTTTCTTCTTAGAACAGCGGTAATGATGTTGACCATAATGGCGATGACTACCATTATCATATTGATATTATAATTACGTCAGACACAAAAATGACAATTTCATTACCAACGTAGTTATTTCCTTCATGACAAGTACGGATAACAACAAATGTAGCCGTTTCTAGTCCGTTGTAGGACAGTCTTCACACAGTCCTTATTCATGTCACGAGTTTGGCCAGTTTTCACCACAACGCTGGCCACAGCGGATTGGTAATGGTAGATTTTCGTTCTGATCGCTCACAGCAAACCATCCTAGTATGGGTAGCCCTGAGTACACCTTTGCTGATCATGGTGATGCATAAACCTTTCACCAAGTTAAGGTATCCCCACACAGAAACGCGAATAATGCAACATGTATTAAGTCCTTCAAAAGCTTTTTTTCTGACAACACTAATTCCACGTGAAATAAATCAAACAGCAAAACAAGTTGCAGTGCAAATTTGCAATGCACCCGAAGCCTCCATCAACCGGAAAGTTCCTAAATGAGGCACTCTGCAATCATCTTGATTAACGATCAAAATCAATACGAATAAAACGGGAACTTCCCAATTCATCATTCCATTTCAGATTCGTAAAACATTTTAGGTTTTAACACTTTGAAGCCAATCTAAAACACCTGCTAATGACATACCATTAAACATTTCCACTTCCTAGAATATCAATCACCTTTTTCAAATGAATTTAATGAAGTACGTTTTGATTCTCTGATGAAATATTCAACTTCGAGAAGACTAAAAAAATATATATATTGGGTGTTGCAATATGTACCTTGATTACTCATACTTTGCTTATGACACACACACACACACACACATATATATATATATATATATATATATATATATATATTTATATATATACACACACACTTTATATATATATATACATATACATATATATATATATATATACATATATATATACATATATATATATGTATATATATATATATATATATATATATATATATATATATGTATATATATATATATATATATATATATATATATATACATACATACATATATACATATATATATATATATATATATATATATATATATATATATATATATATATATATTAGAGTAAATGCATGTTACATCCCAGAGATATGGAAAGAATGATGATGGGAATAACACTAAAACCGAAAAGAGCTACATGAACAAGAGAACATACTAAAGTAGAGGATGTTCTTACATTTAAGAAAAAGAAATGGACATGGGAAGAACATATAATAATATTGACAGATAATTGATGAAAATTAAGAAAGACCATAAACAGACGGGAGTGGACGGACATGTATAGGCCTTTGTCCTGCAGTGGACTTTATACGACGGATGATGATGATGACGACATATATATATATATATATATATATATATATATATATATATATATATATATATATATATACGTATATATATATATATATATATATATATATATACGTATATATATATATATATATATATACATATACATATATATATATATATATATATATATATATATATATATATACATATATATATATATATATATATATATATATATATATATATACGTATATATATATATATATATATACGTATATATATATACATATATATATATATATATATATATATATATATATATATATATATAGTTTAGCAACAAATATTTTTACATAGCAATAACACAAGATACTTCATTCTGACATTTGCTAGACCGACCATGGAAATTATGGCACTTTTTTTTTAAATAATCAAAATATTATAATGTTTATTCAAAATACATTGTATGTACATTTCTGAAAGCAACCACCCTCTTCATGAATAAACTATACTTAAAAAGATCTTCTGAAACTTTGATAAACTGATATTAAGTGAAGACAAAAATTCCAAATCCTCGTTATGAAAATGTCAAGGTTTTCATGCAATCCTTGATCACTTTAAAAGTATAATGGTGAAAGCTAAAAACCCGAATATCCACATTTAAGAGGATATAATAAGCAATAAGCTGTGACCAAGTTGTGGAATGATCTTCTTAATCGGGTAGTTGAATCAGTGGAACTTCATAAGTTCAAACTTGCAGGAAATGTTTTAATGTTGAACAGACTGATATAAATCTTTTTGTAGTTTATATATGAAATATCTGTTTTAATGCTGTTATTGTTTTTAAAATATTTTATTGTAATTGTTCATTACTTATTATATCGTTTATTTATTTCCTTATTTCCTTTCCTCAGCGGGATATTTTTTCCCCGTTGGAGCCCTTGGGCTTATAGCATCTTGCTTTTCCAACTAGGGTTTTAGCTTGGCTGCTAATAATAATAATAATAATAATAATAATAATAATGTAAATCAGTAAGTGAAATCAATAACGTTTTACCAAAGATACTGAGTTTAGCTAATTGGGGTAGGTAGAATGCCCCACCCTCTGCAAGTTAAATAACTCAAAGCAATTGAATCCACAGATAAACTTAATAAATCATCAAAGGTAAAAATGAGATGAAATTTCTAGAGCATAATCACTAACCATAAGGTACACACGAAAGTTAATGGATATCAGATTAAAAATACATATTTGAGATGCTTTACATTTGGTATTGAAAGGTATCTCCAAAGACATGAATACAAAGTTTCACCATATATATATATACAATTTCAAGAGGTTAGTCTTTAACATTACCTATGACTAAGTTATATATATATATATATATATATATATATATATATATATATATATATATATATATATATATGTGTGTGTGTGTGTGTGTGTGTGTGTGTTGTTTGGGAACTAATCACACATCCCAAGATACCTACCAACCTAAAAAGTCATCATAATCAAATATAAAGTAGCTTATTGAACATTCGATCATTCTGCTTTTTACTTAGACTAGTGACCTTGAAACCATTGAGCAGGGACCAATGCATTTCAGGAAAATAGTTACAAATCCACAATGGGAAATTAACAACAAAAAATCATCAAATTTTGGGGAGTTTGAAAGGTTCACATTTAAATTGACCGAAATAACTAAAATATTGCTTTCGATAATATCCAATTTGTAATGCGCCTAAAAGAGAGGCCTACAATAAAAATACAATTCTGGAATTTAAATCAACGTGTAATTTTGGAATGCTGGCCATGGCAAGACTATTAAAATCAGACAAAATAAGGATAAGGAACCTTAAACTATGAAATAAAAGAAAATATATATTCAGTTTAGTTTTGTGTTTACGATTACGTCTATTGGTAATAACAATGACAGGCTGTCGTCATGGGTCTACTCCTCTCACTAGTGCCATAGCCTCTGTACCATGGTCTTCCACTGCCTTTGGTTAGAGTTCTCTTGCTTGAGGGTACACTCGGGCACACTATTCTATCTTACTCCTCATCCTCCTGCTTTGTCAATGTGTTTATAGTTTATAAAGGAGATATTTATTTTAATGTTACTCTTCTTAAAATTTTAATTTTTCCTTGTTTCCTTTCTCACTGGGCTATTTTCCCTGTTGGAGCCCCTCGGCTTATAGCATTGTGCTTTTCTAACTTGGGTTGTAACTTATCAATTTGTAATAATAATAATAATAATAATAATAATAATAATATTGGTCTCCATATAAGCATGCACAACGAAAATACTTGAGGCCGAATTGTAAAGACCGAGTCTATAATCCCCGCCATTGTTTAACAGTAAGGGTGCACAGCAAAAAAAAAAAAAAAAAAAAAAAAAAAAAAAAAAAAAAAACATAATCAAACGGTAATAATAATAATGTCATCATAACTAAAACCACCTATATCCTGTTATATGGCAGCACCATATAACGTCGATTGTTATAGAGGTCGTTATGGTTGTCACTGTTAATATTTTCATAACATAGTTTGTAGGAATATCTTTCTGTCTCGGATGGCCACTTACCCGTGATTGAGCCAAGCAGCGTTGCAAACGCTCTTGCCATCAACCATAGATACTGTTGCCAAATGGGGAGTTTTCCCTAGGAATTTCAAGACTTGTGACAGTGCCATAAGTATTATAGAGTTCATATTCCGAATGGAGAATAGTGATGCTATAACTAATTTGAGTATGCAATTAACTACATTCTTATCCAATAGGATATTTATCAGACACAATCGTGGGTGTTAGATACTATAAATTCTTTTTACAATCATACTAGAAAAGCAGTAACATTCCAAGTACTATAACATGAAGACATTAAAAGAGAAACTGCGATACACGCAAAATAAACAGAGAAAGATGTATGCAGAATTATATGGCTATCCTGCTTTTCTCCCTCTTCCCCGCCCCCAACCAAAGGCGGTAAATTGGCGGTCTGGTAGTTTATGTCCGCGTAACGACTGCAGGGAACAAGTGGTTGGGGCAATTGTCTGGGTGACAGCCCATATACCTCCATATCTACCAACCATTACGAACCCACCAGGGGTTGGCTGGCTGGCTGTCTTCCCAACATCCCCCTTCCCTTCTTCCTTCACGTTCTCTTCCTCTTCCTCCACGATGAGATTGGAAAAACGATCCGTCTCCCGTGGTTCATAGGCCTACCCGGTCCATTTTGCATCTGTCACTTAAATTGTAAATAACTCCCGAGACATATAGGCCTTCGATCAAAAGATCCATGATGAAAGAGAGGGCCTTGATTACTTGTTCTCAGTGATTAAAGAGACTCGGGTATTCAAACAAGTTTAAATCATGGGAGTTAACACGTGATTAGCAGGAGATACACATCAAGCTTCGGAAGGAGGATTGAAAAACTTGATTGGAGTTTCTACCAATGTCTTATAGTCTGGCAATATCATTGACTCAAATTTCTTAAGTTATCCTTCTCATGATTAAATTATACAACATCTACTTCAACATTTTTAAGAATCCATTTGTATGATAATAATACATACATGCATTACTTTACGCATGCTTTCAACAAAGATAATTTTATTAACCAAACATCTATGTAAATGCTACCGATGTAACATCTCCACTATAAAATAAATGAGTACTTCAAACATATCATTATTGCATATGTGTGTATGTATGTATGTGTTGACAGATAACTACCGACCGACTACGATAACAATATACCATCAACCTTTTCCGTCCATATACTGTATATGTGACCACTTTTAGTCTTATTAAGAATTCCTCACTGACAAATGAAGCGACTTGTGGGAGCAATATCCACCATGAAGCAGCAATTTGTATCAACTATTCCACCTTGTTAATATCCAACAAATAGACAATGTTAAGAGGATGTTAACTAATGATTAAATCTAGAAGGCAGATTATGTAATGACCAAAAATTGACACACAAAGGAGTCTATCTCATCAGTAACTTGAGGGAGCTCCAATACTAAAGTTGTTTGAAATATCTCTCTTCACTCAAGTATAGGAATACTCATTTCTTTTTAGCTAGTGACTGGATAGCTTGCTATGAAACCGAAAGAAGTCTTAAAATCGAAGATAAGAGCGTGCATCTACTGTAGTAATAATAAAAGCAGCTAGTCCTCCATCATCAAGAGCGAGGTCACAATTCCATAGCATGTTTTTCATATTCAAATTCAGGCAGAGATCTACAGTATGTGCCAACGTGCCACAAAAGACACCCCAAAATCATACATAAAATATATAATCCCTTGTAATTATGAGGATTTGTCAGTTTGAGTTCTTAACATAGTAATTGTTATTGGCGTATCTCTCTGCCAATCTAATTGAATTTTGTTCATTATAAATTAATAATAATAATAATAATAATAATAATAATAATAATAATAATAATAATAATAATCTTTATTTCAGCAAGAACCATATACCGAGTTATAATAAGGGTACAGTGTAGTTACACTTATGACATCAGTAGAAAAAAAAAAGACAGGAAATGTAATTGTGTTATAAAGTATCTCGTAGTGACGTAGTCCATTGGGATGAAGCTCGTTATGATAGCTGAATATAACTTCGCTGATGTCCCTTGTGGAACTGTCATGATGACCAAGGGTAAAATCCCAAACCTTTTAGCGAACAAACACTCTGCTTAATCACTGATCATCCAAACCCCCCCCCCCCCCCAAAAAAAAAAAAAAAAAGAAAAAAAAAAAAAACCTACATCTTACAAGGTGGGATGGAACATTGTGTAAGGAGTAGCTAGGTTTACAAAAAGGATTTTAATTAGGAACTATGCAAGCTAATACAATATCTACTGAAATAGTAGACCTTGGGAATTGAACTTTTCTTCATTTTCTTTCGACCTTTTTAATCCCTCTGTATAGTGGAGTCGGCCGCTAGAGTGAACTTTCTTCATCTATTTCTATTCCTCGTATTTCTAACTATAGAAGAACCGGGATGATGAAGCAAACAACTTCTATACAATCCTTTCTTTGACAAATAACATCAAATGACTCGACGAACAAGTATGAAAGAAAAATTAAAGTTCTTTTCAATCAAGATAGAAATCAGTTTACATGTTTGTAGTTGGTTGTAGTTGGTGAAAATTACTTCTCAAGAAACAAGAAAAAAAAAATGTTTACATGACCAATTTTCTAAAAGTCTGCTTGGCCTGAATTTTTTTTTGTAACTTTAAACTATATATAAAAATTATTACCACTTGAAAACAATGCAAAACTGAATTAACCGAGACTTGAAACTTGATTATAAAAATTCACTTTTAAAACTCCGTCAGGCAAACGCTCATTTATTGAGAATTATTCTTCATTCCTTATCACCAACAAATACAATGTATACTTGCATATAGTAGTTCATAACTCAAGACTTTTACCTGTATTACACAAGGAGTTAAAAAAACAGCAAAAATAAAACAAATTCAAAATTAATACCGCTTAACATTATGATTTCACAACTACATCTGCCACGCTTTTAGTGATATTACGAAAAAGATATATTAGTCTGCTTCTTTGTATACATGTAAAAAAAAAAAAAAAAAAAAAGTAAAATGACTTCCGTAAAGCTTTTCACAAATTGAGCCAAATCGAGCATCAATTGGAAACTCCCAAAGCAAAATGAGTTTTAAATAATGTGTATATATAAATGTATATATATATATATATATATATATATATATATATATAATAATTTATATATATATATATATATATATATATATATATATATATATATATATATATATATATATATATTTCTTTTGTTATGATTATCCCGATCCACTAACATCATGTATCTTGCGAAACTTATTCACTTTCATAATGCCATCTTGCATCCATCTAAAATGAGGGAAAAAGACCAAAAGATTAATTTATACATTGTTTAAGACCAACTTTATACAGCATCTTACTTCCCTCCCCTATTCAAAGGGACCAGCTTAACTCATTCCCCTTCTTGTCTCAGTCGCAAAACTCGGATGATTATCATAAGAAACGAACACAACTAACGTAGGGCGAAGCATTTTGCATACTGAGCCGAGAGACCTTTTTATCACAGCTTCCAATTCTCTCTCTCTCTCTCTCTCTCTCTCTCTCTCTCCTCTCTCTCTCTCTCTCTCTCTCTCTCTCTTTTAAGGAGCTTTTCTCCCAAGAAGGGCAGCAAATGTAATCGTCTTCTCTTTACAAACTTCAATAACGCAAGAGAGAGCGTGTCTGGGGTGGGGTGGGGGTGGGGGGGCCAGATAATGGGTCCAGAGGGGACAGGTAGAGGCATAGGGGTGACTATGGCACTGCAGTGATGCTATCACAGAAAAAAAAAGACGGCTACGGGTTTGGTGGCCGATGTGGTAACGTCTCTGACTGGTGAAAGATACACCGGGGTCCGAGTCTCACTGAAACACGTTAGTTTCCTTGGTCGCTGCAACCTAACCATCCTTGTGAACTAAGGATAGGGAGTTTGGGGGATCCTATAGGTCTATCTGCTGAGTTATCAGCGGCCATTGTCTGGCCTCCTTGGTCCTAGCTTGGGTGTTGATGATATGAATATATGGTCAGTTTCTAGACTGAGACTAGGGTATTGTCCTGTTCGATGGGGCAATGTCACTGTCCTTTGCCTCTTCCATTCATAAGGGGCCTTCAAACCTTTAAGGACTATAATTTGAATGTACAGTTCTTTCTAGTAGATCAAGAAAATCCATAGATTACTCTCTCTCTCTCTCTCTCTCTCTCTCTCTCTCTCTCTCAGAACAATATGTAAACTAAATAAGTACTTTTAGACTTTTTTTATTCATGGATACATACTTAAATGGCTGATATTTAAGTATTTATTAAACACAAGTATGGGTAAACAGTAATTAATGTTCCATAATTCATAAACATACTCAAAGAACTTTTCTCTTTAGGCCAAACTAAAGAGAAGCTCTGTTGGCGCCATGTGTAATAGCTGCTTGATGCAGGCCTAACAAGATACATTACAAGACAAGGTAAATTATACAACTCCATGCAATCATATTTCGTTGTCATCAAGACGAACTTAAAAGCGTATTTTTAGACTCGGGTAACTATTTACGATAACTTAACCGAGAGAGAGAGAGAGAGAGAGAGAGAGAGAGAGAGAGAGAGAGAGAGAGAGAGAGAGAGAGAGAGAGAGCTAGCTTTTAATTATATCCGTCAGCTTAGGAAGGCAGAGGAAGATTGTGTCCCCATAATACCCTCAAGTCATAACTTCATCTTCATCGAGAAGATAATTCTACTTAGATACCTGATTGTCTTTCCTTGTATTTTTTTTTCCTATCGGATACACACGCACGTTCTAGCATACACATACATTTACAGCAGCACGCACATGTATATCTGTATTCACTCGAGATGAGAGTGTTACACAGCTTCAAAAGGTCTCTCATGAATTAGCTTTTAAAATTTGTTACATATATAATGGTTTCGTGGTCCCACTTACCTGCACTTATATAAAATGTCATTCAACGTACCTGAAAAGAAGAGAAAAAACATATTAAAAAGATATTCGCTAGACAGAGAGAGAGAGAGAGAGAGAGAGAGAGAGAGAGAGAGAGAGAGAGAGAGAGAGAGAGAGAGAGAGAGAAAGCAGAACACACAAAACAGAAATTATTTTGTTTTTCCTACATCATAACACAGACGAAGCCAAACTCGATCAGTTTCAATATGATCAAGCCAGATTCCCCACAAACACAATTTCTCGCTTCGGTTTTTAAAGAATAAAATTGCCAGAACTCAATTTCAGACATCGGTTTAATCATTTAGCTTCCGAACTATTTGGAGTTTTTGTTTATTACATTCATAATATTTGGATATAAAGAAATAAATTCAATCTTATTACTAACGAAATTCAACAAGAATGGTAATAACAAAATACTTATAGCTAAATAGATGGGCTGGTAAGTGAACCTAATTACAAGCACAAATTGCATTCAATTACGAGAGTAGAAATCCCAAATAGAGCAAAAACTATTGTTTCTAAACGCTGAACATTTATTTTGAGGATATGTATAAAAAAGACCATTTTCCCAAAATTTACAGAACGTACGCTGTTACAAAGAGACGTATTTCATATTATAGACACTTAGCAATGAAATAATTTGGAAATTCTAGATTTAAATTAGTAGAAATATCATCTGTTTTGTTATGGAATATATACCATACCAATAAAAACTTTCCATTAAACTTAAATCCAATATGATATATACAAAACTCTGGTTTAGAATAACAGTCATCAAAGCACCAACTGAAAACAAATTACGGAATCACCTTTGAGGTATAATATTTCCCTGTCATTTATTGGCTGGTCAGGTAGAGGCAAAATAAATGTTTGCTTTCGTCATTATGTCGTAACAGCAATTTGTCTTCAGTAATACACACCTAATGTATACAATTTCTACTAAATAATTTTTCTGCGAACAGTTTAAAAGTTTAAAGGCCGCAGTTAACTACTGCAACGTGATTGTACAGTGGCTACTTTCCTCTTGGTGAGGGTAGAAAAGACTCTTTAGCTATGGTAAAAAGCTCTTCTAGGAGAAGGACACTCCAAAATCAAACCATTGTTTTCTAGCTTTGGGTAGTGCCCTAACCTCTATACCATGGTCTTCCACTATCTTGGGTTAGAGTTATCTTGCTTGAGGGTACACTCGGGCACACTATTCTATCAAATTTCGCTTCCTCTTGTTTAGTTAAATATTTTATAGTTTATATAGGAAATATTTATTCTAATGTTGCTACTGTTCTTAAAATATTTTATTTCGCCTTGTTTCCTTTCCTCACTGGGCTATTTTCCGTGTTGGGGCCCCTGGCCTATTAGCATCCTGCTTTTCCAACTAGGGTTGTAGCTTAGCTTGAAATAATAATAATAATAATAATAATAATAATAATAATGTACATACGATCAAGACCAATGCCTCCTCCCCAAACAAGCTAGCACCCGGGAGGGCCAGGCAATGGCTGCTGATGACTCAGCAGGTAGACCTATATGTTTCCCCCCGAACCCTCCATCTTTAGCTCACAGGGATGGTGGAGTTGAAGACACTAGAAGAAACCATCGAGCTTGAGCGGGATTCGAAACCCGGCAGGGCGACCGCCAGGCAGGGACGTTTCTAATAGCTAATCACAACCACGAATACTTATCTTCTTATGAGGTACTGAGAGTACAGTCTAAAAAGATGATAAGCAATTCTATATGAGATCTAATCACGGCTATTTGCTATGCAATGTAGAGTTCATCATGAGAGGTTGATTAAAACAAAACTTGAGTTTATCAGAACTCCGAAGAAGTTCGGGATCACCTTGGGGCTTCTGAGATCAGGAGGAAAACTACATATTTTAATTTATTATAATTTACTAATCTACTTATAACGAAAATAAAAAAACGTTTGATGTACTGAAACTCGTCTTTGGCAATGAAAACTCAAAGTAAATCTTATACAGCAAACATCATTTATCAATTTAATGTCTATAGTTTTAACAAAAAAAAACCGGAATAACACCTATATGATAGAAATTATAATAATATTAATAAATAGTATTCATAGAATGTGGTCCACAGTAAGATAAAAAATAATACAATTCATAACATAGAACAATAATTAGAATTAATGGATATAAAATACCTGACACTATAAAATACGACTCTTATCTTTGCAACTTCGTCACGAATCTAACGGTTACATAATAAGAAGTCTATTCATAGCTAAAGCAGTTACTTGATCATGATAATAATAATAATAATAATAATAATAATAATAATAATAATAATAATCAATAACAGCAACAAATTAGCTACAGCAGTAAAGATTTACAGAAATAATGGATACAGCACGGCAAAGTACGGTATCCCTACAATTCATAAACTGAGCAGCCTGATTTTAAAACTTATTCAGCTTAAAAGATCTATGTACTACTACTACTACTACTACTACTACTACTACTACTACTACGATAGAGAGAGAGAGAGAGAGAGAGAGAGAGAGAGAGAGAGAGAGAGAGAGAGTACTACTACTACTACTACTACTACTACTACTACTACGAGAGAGAGAGAGAGAGAGAGAGAGAGAGAGAGAGAGAGAGAGAGAGAGAGAGAAAGCGCGGATAACGAGAAGAAAAATATTCACTTGGGACGTTAGAATTGCCCTCATTTCCAGGTAATAGGCCTTCAATAACATTTCCCTACTACATAAGCCTCAGCTAATAGGACTATATATCACATGAGAACGGCGTTGGGATTCTTTCTTTGATTGTATATACCTATACTGACCTTTATATTTGTAAGGTAATTACCTATAACCATAGGAAATTGGAATAAAACGTGTGCGTTTGTGTGTGTCTGTAGCATTGGAAAAATAATATTAAAATATGAGTGACTACCAATAAAGTTGAACTCGTTTCACAATTATCAAATGATTAAAATAAAGAAAATTGAAACGAGTAACTTATACATATTGCGTAACCATAGGAAATTTGAATAAAACGTGTGTGTGTTTGTGTGTGTCTGTAGCATTGGACAAATACTAAAATATGAGTGACTACCAATAAAGTTGAATTCGTTTCACAATTATCAAATGATAAAAATAAAGAAAATTGAAACGAATAACTTTACATATTGCGAGTAATATTAAATATTGAAAGATTAAAATCAAAACAGCCACAGGATGTGCTTCGGGTAATACCACCTATTACGAGATTCAAACTGAAACGGATTCAGGCTATACTTCGGGTAATATTACCCCTTAAAAGATTAAAAGTGAAACTGATACTATAGTCAATTTCTTTTAGCGATGCAGATTTGCACAGACTCGCAGCGGTGCCCTTTTAGCTCGTTAAAGTTTCCTGATCGCTGATTGGTTGGACAAGATAATTCTAACCAATCAGCGATCAGGAAACTTTTCCGAGCTAAAAGGGCACCGCTGCGAGTCGGTGCAAATATGCATCGCTAAAAGAAATGGACTATAGTTTATTTTAGCACAAGCAGAAATGAAGCGTTTAATGATTTAAAATATCATCATCCCGACTGGAAGTAAAAGCAACAATCTTTCGTACCTGTTGATTTCTGACGCAACTTTATACTGCAGTTTTATATCCGTTGGCTCTTCCATTTACCCTTCCCTTTCCTAAATCCCCTATTTCCGCCATTTCTTTTTTTTTCTATTTCATTAGCGAGAAGCTCAATTAAGGGGAGTCAATAACATTTTCCAAGAGCTTCAGAATGAGTAAAGCCATTGAAAAATTGCAACTGAAAAGACTCCCCGATTCTTGCCTTTAAGACCTGCCAATCTTCCTAATGCTGTATTCCGGTCATTTAATCAAAGATTTCGTGCATTCATTTAAAAGCCGGTCCTCCTTCGTTTCTTTTTCCGGAAGAATCTTTGCGAATAACTACATACCAAGTAGCTTCATTATACATAGAATTAATTAAGGAAATGTTTCTTTGGAATGAATCTGATGTGAAAGAGAATTTCTGAGAGACGTAGTGTATCAGGATCTGCATTTTCCCCATGAAAGATTATTTCTTTAAAATCTTAATGGTCACCAATAATTATAGAGCACAATCCATTTACACCATCACGTCATAGCCAAAAAAAAAAAAAAAAAATATATAAATAAAAAATAAACATAATATATTTGAATAAGAACAGAAACCAAATATGCATAATGTGTTTGAATAAAATAAACTTCTATATGGTTGAAAAATAAGTATGACTCTGAACATAAAAAGACAATTCATGAAAAAGTAAAGTGAAAAAAAAAAACAAGACAAATAATAGCGATACGATATAACTTTATTACAGATTGCATTGTGTGCCACCAATTACGACAGAAGCCTATCAATCAAAGCATAAAATAGAAGTGACCATTTGTAGGTAGTAAGTTGGCCAGGACACCTGCCACCCGTTGAGATACTACCGCTAGAGAGTTATGGGTCTTTTGACTGGCCAGGCAGTACTATGATGGATCCTTCTCTCTGGTTATGGTTCATTTTTCCTTTGCGTAGACACACACACAACGAATAATCTGGCCTATTCTTTACATATTCTCCTCTCCTCAAACACCTGACAACACTGAGATTACCAAACAATTCTTCTTCACCCAAGGGGTTACTGCACTGTAATTGTTCATTGGCCACTTTCCTCTTGTTAAAGGTAGAAGAGACTCTTTAGCTAAGGTCAGTAGCTCTTCTAGGAGGACACTCCAAAATAAAACCTTTGTTCTCTAGTCTTTGGTTGTGCCATAGCCTTTGTACCATGATCTTCCACTGCCTTGGGTTAGTTCTCTTGCTCGAGGCTACACTCGGGCACGCTGTTCTGTCTTATTTCTTTTCCTCTTGCTTTGTTAAAGTTTTTATATTTTGTATAGGAGATATTCATTTTAACGTTACTCTTCTTAAAAATTTTATTTTTCCCTTGTTTCCTTTCCTCACTGGGCTATTTTCCCTGTTGGAGCCTCTGGGCTTATAGCATTCTGCTTTTCCAACTAGGGCTGTAGCTTAGCAAGTAATAATAGTAATAATAATAATAATAATAATAATAATAATAATAATAATGAACAAATAAGGAGATATCAGTAAGAGCCACTTTTCATCTTTTATTTTACATTACCGACGAACCAAGCCCTTTCTTCTGGAACTCTTTAAAGTAAAAATATGAATACTTTTAAAATATATCTTCGTTTTATATATCATATTTACCGTTCAAATGGCAATACCATGAGAATATCTCCTGGCATAAATTTTCCACACCACATAACAAATGAAATACTGCACACAAATGAATAACTAATATAATTACCATCATAAATCGTCCGAATATTGTCTGTAGTTCTGGGATATATTCTTAGCTTCTGCCAAAGGTTTTCGACACATTTTACGTTTTGCCTCCTTAACCAAAGAATCAGAGCTACAGCCTGTTTTCAGAGCAATCGACAAGAAGATTAAAATCTTTAAAAAAAATATTTCAAGATGTATAGAATTTACCTGTAAACTCGGGAGCAAGGGAGGGGGGGGGGGGGGGGGAGAAGAGACCTTGAAGCTTTATTACGCCAACGATAAGGTGTATTTGAACATCAAAGCATTCAGGTTCCTTTGACCGCTGTGATGTTTGGATCGGAGCAGATTACAGCTGACAAGACAAGCCAAATCGATAATACAGTTACTTTTCATAGTAAATGTAAATTCAAGTTTCAAAGGGACCATTTGAGCGTGAACGAAAGCTATTTTTTTCATCCTGTAATACCAGGAAACTAGCAGCCTGGAGGAAATTCTATTCATAATTATTTCCTTATATAAATGCAGATTCCAATGTGAATATAATTCTAATACAACTAACGAGACTTCGGATGTTGTCTTTACTGATACTAGAGAATTTAAAATGTGTTTTAAGCAATAAAAATGATTAAACCTAGACTATAATTAAAGACACTGTGTCTTTTTTTCGATTACAAACTTCCAAGTAAAAAAAAAAAACTGCTTAATTTAGTAATCTAGTCTGCAAAACAAAATAAGACTATCAATAGCATTGAAAAGTTAAGGAGTGAACCGACAACCTTCAGACTACATTGCTGTAAATATCAAATTCTTAAATTCGTATTCAATGAGATCAAAGAATAGTAAGAGTATATCCTTCTTTGGGATCAGACTGTTCTTAACAGCTCAAAATCGAAGAAATGGGGTCAAAGCAGACACGTGCCACAGAACAGAGACTTGCAGAGTTTAAAGTTTAGCAAAGGTCAGTCACCCAAACGGGAAACCGAACTTTGAAGTTGAGGAAATTAAGAGATTAACAGCAGAGATAAAGTGATATATTATCATTGGACGTAGATCTCTCAGGTTATAACGCTGATTGAGAGAAGAACCACAAAAGAAAAAATCCAAATGGCAAAAGAGTAGGAGGTTCCATCGCTTGCAAGTAGAGGGAGAGGAACACCAATGATGACTGAAAGTCAGGCTATTTAATATTGATGGAGCTTTTAGAGTGAGAATTCGGAGATCTATGGAATATAGTCAGCAGATAATTCAACTACAGAGAAGGTTGAAGGTTTTGTCGTTTCCAAGATCTTGAAAAGAGAGCAAAATAAGTAAGGTGGTTAAGTTTTAAATCTAGAACCTGTAAGAAAGATCCCCCAAGAAGTCCCAACACTTCTAAAAGTTTGACAGTCGGGTGAAAAAAAATTAAAACTTTTAAATTTTACCCAAGGGGAAAATGACAAAGCTTAAGCTCCAGACTACGGAGAAAATGAAAAGGGTGACCTACAAAGTGTGGAAATTAACGAGTCTTCAAACAAAATTAAAACGAACTTCCGAATTATCACCTCCCAATAACAAAAAAAGTAAAGACAATTTCAGTAACAGAATAACTAAATGTTCACCTCATATGGTTTTACTAAAAGAAACAAAAAGATGCATAAAAAACTAGAAGCAATGAGATAATTCTTTACTAGTTCAGTGAATAAGAGGGATATACAAAAACCATGGAAAGAAATCAGTATATGATGAAAACGAGTTTTTCACAGAACAGAATAATAAGAGCAAGGCTAAAAGAGAATAATCAATGGATAGAAGGAAATCAAAATGAAAAGCCTGTGTGATTTACAGTGAAATAAATAATGTAGACAATAAGGGCCATTCATATCTATAACTTTTTTTCCACAGGTCAAGCGCGGATCCAGCAAGTTCAGAAAGGGTGGAGATGGGTCGGAACACATAACCAAGGTAGCTGGGCTCGGATGGGGGTAGGGGTGGGGGGTAGGGGAGGGGGGAGGGGGCGCTGTAAGCCTTCGGAAACTGACGCAATTTAAAGCTATTTCAGAGTTATTTTTCATGTATTTGAAACCCCTTTCCCCTTATAATTGAATTTATAAGATATATATGCATATGTAATAAGAACATCCCGATCAAATACATAAAACATCTCAACAGTAACCTTTACAATTGCTATTAGTACAGGACTATACATTCCCGGGAAACCTCATCAGTTGACTACCTCTGAGTTATATCTGTAATCATTGAAGCGTCTGCATCCTTCCGTTCAACTATCAACCAACAGCAATTCTCGGCTCGTCGAATTGTAGTTACTCTCTCTACTTCTTCCAAATTGATTCATACCAGAAACACAATCTCTTAATTCCAGCTCATATATAATTAGTTTTTACCACTTGTGTATGTGCGTATGAGAGAGAGAGAGAGAGAGAGAGAGAGAGAGAGAGAGAGAGAGAGAGAGAAAGAGAGAGAGGAGAGAGAGAGAGGATGATTTCAATTTCCACATCTTCTTTACTACATTCTTTTTGAAGCAACTATTGAACGGCTGATGTTGATTATTGTTTTAGTTTTATCAAATTTTGAAGGTATTTGTAAATTACAAGCTTTATATCATGAAACCTTTTTAATTTCTTCATATTAGACATTTCTCTGAAGAAAAGCGTGGTTTTCATTGCTTTAAAAATTTTCCTTTTTCTTCTTTTTACTCCTATCTACTGTACTATTTTTTATATATAGAAGTTACCTCGCAAATTAAAACCTGAGCTTTGTTTGCAACATATATCACATTAAGAATCGGAACACTTATTGAACAATAATAAAATTATGGAGGTCTTCATGCCACGTAGATTTGTTAATCATATCATATTTCAATATTACAAATGACATTGAATAAAAATCGTTGCAACCAAATTAAATTGTATTCACATTTTAATTTCCATTTTCAATAGATAGGATTTTTGCCTCAAATACTGAACAGAACAAAAGCTAACTGATATAAAAGCCATATCAATGATTTCTGAGAATTGATCTTACTCCCTCTAAAATTTTATTGCCACTTCACAAGAGTTCCAACACATGGTTTAATCTTCTTAAAATGGTCATTATTATTATTATTACTTGCTAAGCTACAACCCTAGTTGGAAAAGCACAATGCTATAAGCCCAGCAGGGAAAATGTCCCAGTGAGGAAGGGGAAAATGGAAAAATAAAATATTTTAAGAACATTAACACCATTAAAATAAATATTTCCTATATAAACTCTAAAAGGTTTAACTAAACAAGAGGAAGAGGAATTAGATAGAATAGTGTGTCCGAGTGTACCCTCAAACAAGAGAACTCTAACCAAAGACGTGGAAGACCATGGTACACAGACTATGGCACTACCCAAGACTAGAGAACACTGGTTTGATTAAAATCAGGAAAGTAAACAATGGTTTGATCTCCTTAAATGGTCATAACGAATCAAATTCAGGAAAGTAAACAAGAAAACTCATTTTAACAACAGGAATATGCACACCAACAGATCATGAATAAATATAAAATACAGAATGATACTGATATTTCTATCTGACGTTGATACAGACATGTTAATTCCTACATTGTCCCAATATAAATTCTTAGAAGCTTCATCTAGGAATGCTGTGAATAATTCAAGACAAATGTGGTCTCCCAGTCTAACTCCTTTCTCAAACGGAATTTACACTACCTTTATGTAGATTTAGGGGGGTTGTTCTTCCCGTATAGATATCGTCAAGTGTTATAACATAAGATTTGTCTATTCTCTCTCTCTCTCTCTCTCTCTCTCTCTCTCTCTCTCTCTCTCTCTCTCTGTTGATTATATCTTTAGTTAAAACTTATGTATTCTGCACGGACATTTACAAAGAATCATCTACACTCTCTCTCTCTCTCTCTCTCTCTCTCTCTCTCTCTCTCTCTCTCTCTCTCTCTCTCTCTCTCTAGGTTGATTATATTTTTAGTTAAATCTTACGTAATCTGCACTGACATTTACTATAACTAATGCAATTAACATAATTAATGAGTCAGGGTATGGCTATAGTCTATATCTAGAAAAAGATATTTTACGATCTTCCCCATTACTTTGACTTTGAAAAATATATTTTGATAGGAAATTCTTGTTGATACTGATATAGAATGACTATTAATTATTTCGTGATTTATAATGATGGTAATGTAGAATGATTACGACTGTATAGTAATCTGTTCTTGTTTAGTAGCGAGTCTCAATTTAGCAATCATCTTGAGAAGACCTCTTCAAATCAGAGAATACGAGAGAAATGCTCATAAGAAAGTTCGGTCCTTTCCATGAATTATGACCTTAATAGCAAGCTACAATTGCAAAGTTGAAAAAATAATATGCAAAATATGAATGAAATTATAATTCATCTCATCAGTAACAATAACTCTCTCTCTCTCTCTCTCTCTCTCTCTCTCTCCTCTCTCTCTCTCTCTCTCTCTCTCTCTCTCTCTCTCTCTCTCTCTCTCTATATATATATATATATATATATATATATATATATATATATATGTGTATATATATATATATATATATATATATATATATATATATATATATATATATATTTAATTGACCCTGCCTAAGAAATAACTCAAGAGAACTGAGTTGATTCCCACGATGTTGCATTTACCCTTGTCTATTGCGCATGATAAACAATTCAGAAATGTTCAACAAAGGGCTATTTATGATATTATCCTTAAACACGTGACTCTCATGCATTCGGCCACAAATAGCTTATGATTTCAAATTACCTATGGGTCGAGAATAAAGACATAAGGGGAATTCTTTTTTTTTTTTTTTTTTTTTAAACGGCATGTATGAGTCAGTACAATAAGAAAATAAACTTGAACCATTTGTCCATTTAAGGGGATAAGACTTCACATTGACCTTACTCTATATATTTGTAATGAAAATGGGTTTGACACTAATGCTTCTGCCTATCATAGATTTACGTTCAAATGTTGAATCATAAATATTTTATTTATATTTTTGAGCAAAAGGACCATCGTAGGAATATTTGCAATAAACAAATTAACTTAATAAAGAATGTGGCATGAAAATAAAGATAACTGAAAAAATAAATGAATAAATATTTTCTACCAATAATTCGAGTTTAACTGTCCAACTTTATTTTTCATTTGAAAATCCCAAATTTAGCAATTTTTTTTGTTTTTGTTTTTTGGAAACGTCCAAGTTTAACTCATTTTTTAAAGCCCAATTTATCAGTGAATTTTTTTTTTTAAACAAACCTCAAGTTTAACAGTCAAAACATTTATTTCCTTAAAGAAGAAGGGGGGAGGGGAGTAGTGACACCCCCCCCCAAATGACACCCCCTTGGATCCGCAAGTGCAGATCCTTATTTCAAGAAACAGCAGAGGAACAAATAGCCATCTGACTTCTTACAAAAATTTATATAACTAGAACACATTTATTAACAATAACAAGCGGGTTTAAAATCGTAAATTGTAAACCCCTTTCAAAATTACCTAATTCATGAATTTTTTTAGAATTCAAAATACTATTCAATATGACAGCAACAATTCCAAAAATAGTCAATCACACTAAATTAAACAAACTAATGAGTCCATTCATAATGGGGTCACCTTATCCGAAAAAAAAAAATCATCATTGAAACCAACCTGCAGAGGGAGAAGATACCCAGTGTGGCTACCATCATTTAGGCATTATCAGAAGAGAGATGAAGTATATCCATAAATCTTTTCTCGGAAACTTCGCGTTCAGGGAATATTCATCTTTCAAAAGATATTTCGGAAATAACTAAAAATCTTTTAGTATTTTCCTTTTCATAATGTCGAGGTCCATCCGAATAATTTGGAGATGCACGAGTGGCAGAAGATATAAAACATACCAAGTACTTGAAGTATTTCGTGAGGTTTGGTGATACCTAAATCCATATTCACAAGATAGATGATTATTCCGTATGGAAGTAAAGCAGTAAGCGAACCTTGTAAAAAATTGATCATCATTATTTTTTTCGGTCACGTGTAAATCGTAACGAGAGGAATAATAATAACATGTACTATCTTTATTATCATTACTTCTAATGCTGTCAAGTATAACAAAGCAGAAGTGATAGAACGGACGAAAATATTCTAAAATAACGTATTTGCTTTTAATCTGTTTGCACACACGTAGACACAAACACACACACACACACACACATATATATATATATATATATATATATATATATATATATATATATATATATATACATATATATATATATATATATATATATACACACAATATATATATACATATATACTATATATATACATATATATATGTATATATATACATATATATGTATATATACATATATATATATATATATATATATATATATATGTATATATATATATATATATATATATATATATATATATATGTGTGTGTGTGTGTGTGTGTACTATACACACATTTTTTACCCTGTTAATACTTGTAAACTGTTCTACATTTAGCTGATATCTCTTAAAAAAAAAGGTAGATGCAAGATCCCGAAAACTCGACAATGTGAAGGAAAAGAAATAAGTTTAGCCTAACATGAGTTATGAGATTGCCTATTACACATGGGGACTACGGGAAATCGAAACCTGTCGTTCGCAACTCAGACGATTACTGCAGGGACAGAGCTCCGGAAAATCTGAGTGCAATAAAAGAAAAAAAATAAAAGTCGTCAGCATCATATGATATCCCCTGCTACCTGAAGGGTCCAGTAGAGGTTTCGGTGACCCCAGACGACATTTTTTTTTTTCTTGTGCTACCTGCATCAGGTCCAGTAATTCCTGCGTTCTATTTATCCTTTTAGATTATAACTGGGTACATCCTTTAACATACACATTAATTATTAATTATTATTAATTACATTTATTATTATTATTATTATTATTATTATTATTATTATTATTATTATCAATAATTGCTAAGCTACAACCCTAATTGGAAAAGCAGGATGCTGTCAGCACGAGGGTTCCAACAAGGAAAATAGCCCAGTGAGGAAAGGAAATAAGGAAACTACAACAGAAAAATTTAACAATTAAAATAAAATATATTAAGAACAGTAACATTAAAATAAACCTTTCATATATAAACTATAAACGCTTTAAAAAAAACAAGAGGAAGGGAAATAAGATAGAATAGGGTGCCCGAGTTTACCCTCACGCACGTCAGTGAAAGATCATGGTACAGAAGCTATGGCACTACCCAAGACTAGAGAACAATGGTTTGCTTTTGGAGTGTACTTCTCCCAGAAGAGCTGCTTATCATAGCTTAAGAGTCTCTTCTACCCTTACCAAGAGAAAAGTAACCACTGAACAATTAGATTGCAGTAGTTAACCCCTTGAGCGAGGAAGAATTGTTTGGTAATCTCAGTGTTAGCAGGTGTATGAGGACAGAGGAGAATATGTAAAGAATAGGCCAGACTATTCGGTGTATGTGTAGGCAAAAGGAAAATGAGTTGTAACCAGAGAGAAGGATCCAATGTAGTACTGACTGGCTAGTCAAAGGGCCCATAACTCTCTATCGGTAGTATCATATGGACCTACATTGAATACACTTTAAATGTTTCAAAGCTGCTCATGAATTGCAGAAGCAAGGGACAGTAACAGCTCCCTAGATAGCAGGACAATGACCATAAATACTAATACACCCAATCAGCGCCCAAGCCCCTCTCCATCCAAGCTAGGACCAATGACGGCCAGACAATGGCTGCTGATAACTCAGCAGGTCGTCCCCCCCCCCCTAAAACCCCTATCCTTAGGTCACAAGGACTATGCCTTTGTAGACAATACAAGAAAGTAACTATTCCCAAGGGACTTTTCCTGTAATGGTTAACAGATGACTTAATAATAACATCAGCTACTTTTAATATGGAATTCTATTTATGAATTTGAGCCACATGGCCAGGCGGTGGGGCCTAGGAGTCCAATCAGCACCCAGACGTAGCAAGGGGAAAACAGGCAATAGCAATAGGTTGCGAAGTTAGAAGTGGGACAGCATGAAGAAAGTGAAAGTGAAGGAGAAAATTAAATCCTGTATTAAATATGAAAAATACAAGTATCTACCGGACATGAGAAAAAACTAACTATGCTGAGATAGGAATTTCAAGACATTCAACAAAAACAATTTTTTTTCCTCACGAAAACCTATATTGCTTCGTCTCTACGTAAATTCCTCTCGTAACCTAAAATCGTCACTTTCTGAGACATCATTTCCCAGAGATGAGCAAGGCGCAATGTCCACTGTTCATTTGTGCACCTAACAAATAACCACCAATCTATATACTCAATACACAGACACAATTAAACTGTCAAGTAAGAGATATCAAGACAAATGGGACAGTCCATTAACTTTCCTACCAAAAAAAATCTTTGGTAAAAACAGTCCTTTTCTCTAGACATCAACTTCATTTTAAAGGTCCAGAGTTGTAATACCATTTCACTTTTATTTTAGGGAAAAGACAGACAGCTTTGCCTAGATTACTGCTTTAATACCCCTGGCATCAGATAGCGTGGCCCAGTACGAGAGAGAGAGAGAGAGAGAGAGAGAGAGAGAGAGAGAGAGAGAGAGAGAGAGAGAGAGAACAATAATTTTAAATATTATTCATTCCATTAGTCACTATTATCATAAACGCATGAAAACTAAATGAAATGCGAAATATTTTCTCCCACATGACTGCCTAAATCATTCAGACATCTGCATGACAAACCATGTAGTCAAATACCGGAAATGCCACAAGAATGAATTAGTTTCAATGGGCATTGACAGTGAGAGAAATGGCATTGAGAGAGAGAGAGAGAGAGAGAGAGAGAGAGAGAGAGAGAGAGAGAGAGAGAGAGAGAGAGAGAGAGAGGGGAAAAGAAAAAAAATAGGATTGAGGTCAAAGAGAATGAGGGTTTGGTAATCGATGGAGCAGTCAACTTACTGCTGGTATACCTCTTTCTCTCTCTCTCTCTCTCTCTCTCTCTCTCTCTCTCTCTCTCTCTCTCTCTCTCTCTCTCTCTTCCCACACATACACATCTAAATTAAAAAAGGAATCTGAATTCCGATAAATTGGAATTTTTGTTCAGTACGTGTAACCAAATACAAAAAGTTGAAAACTAAAACATAATCCGGAAAATATATTTAATCATTTGTAAAAAAAAAAAAAATGTAGATGAACCATATGATTAGAGCATCTCTGAAATTGAAATTCATAAATACTCATATAGTTCAAGCATTGCCCTTATGATAGTATTTCCGTTTAACCTCTTCATTACAAAAAATACCTGATTTTCGCTATGATTTCCTCGCCTACCCTTACCATTTAGTCTCACCTCTAAACCCTCTCAACTTCTGCTTTCATCTTACCGAAGATATACAAGTTCTCTTATCAAGTATTTCTTTGGCTTTTGATCCATCATTTATAATTTCTTGAACATTCGTTCCTTCCCCCTTCCAGTAACTCATCTCCCCTCTTGGATTTAATTCAACTAGGGAGATCAGTTGGACGTATCATCAATTTGAACCGTACCTTAAACAATCCTGCTGAATTTAATATTTCCTTAACGAATATATCTGGTGTGATTGCGAGTGTGGTTTAAAAGTATTCAAGTAAGATATTCTCGAGAGATACTGGATGAAGGCTATTTTTTAATCTAAATGATTGTAGATAATGAATGAAGCTATTTTTGAATTGATATGAAATTCTCGAGAGGTACTGAATAAAACTTTTCTTAAATCAATATGGAAGTCTCGAGAGATACTGAATAGCGGCTATTTTTTTTAATGTATATGAAAATCTCGAGAGATACTGAATGAAGCTATATTTTAATCTATATGAAAGTCTCAAGAGATAATGAAAGAAGTCATTTTTTAATCTACATGAAAATATCAAGAAATACTGAAGGAAGCTATTTTTAATCTATATGAAAGTCTCAAGATATAATAAATGAAGCCATTTCTGAATCTATATGAAATTCTCGAGAGATACTTAATATCGGCTACTTTTGAATCTATATGAAAGTCTCGAGAGATAATGAATGAAGCCATTTCTGAATCTATATGAAATTCTCGAGAGATACTTAATATCGGCTACTTTTGAATCTATATGAAAGTCTCGAGAGATAAAAAATGAAGCTAATTTTGAATCTATATGAATTCTCGAGATACTAAATATCAGCTACTTTTGAATCTATATGAAACTCTCGAGAGATAAAGAATGAAGCTATTTTTGAATCTATATGAATTCTCGAGATACTAAATATCGGCTACTTTTGAATCTATAGGAAAGTCTCGAGAGATACTAACAATTTCTAAATCAGTATGAAAGTCTAGAGATACTGAATGAAGGCTATTTTTGAATCTATATGAAAGTCTCGAAAATTACTGAATATTGCCTATTTTTTTAATGTATATGAAAGTCTCAAGAGATACTGAAGGAAGCTATTTTTTTTTTATCTATTTGAAAGTCTCGAGAGATACTGAATATCGGCTATTTTTTAATTTATATGAAAAACATCCAGTTTATGACGAAACCCTCCGTTCTGATTTTTCATTAAAAAAACGTACCGAATTTATAATCAAACCCAAACTATTTCTATTTTCATTAAATACAGATGAAAGCGAATATTCCCATTTGAAGTCGATAGGGCTCCGTCATTTCAACCTCCAGCAACTGAAATAAAAATCTATTTGCAAAGATTTACATATTTTTTTTTTTATTCTCTCATATTCCCCAAGCGGATCCCCTTTTTTTTCGTGTTATCGACCATCAAAAGATTTAAAACAGATGTGCCCATAATTCCAACGTTGTAAGAATAGACAGCGCCGATAGACATGTTAGCTGCTGGTGCTTATTGAAGAAGCCGGTTTTGGACTGACACCTGTTTATTTCCTTTCCTTCAATTTTTCCTCATCGGTTCAAAAATGGATTTTAGTCATTAAAAACTCTACAATCATTATCTTAAAAGTTTTCTTAATTACAAGTAAATAAAAGTACAACTATTAAAGTAATATGAACTATTGTCAGCTTGATTATTACTTAATATGATAAATATAATCCTAGCCAATCTCCTTCGACACGTTAAGACTTAATTTGATTATTATGCTATACATTTTCTAACGATGCAGTACAATATACACATGCATTACAGAAAATATTTTAAATATAGACATTTATGTTATCAGTACATCTCTCTCTCTCTCTCTCTCTCTCTCTCTCTCTCTCTCTCTCTCTCTCTCTCTCTCTCTCTCTGACTAACTGCAATCCTTTAAAATCAAATAGCCTTTAAACAAATATATTAAAAGCATAAATTACACGAATAAACATTCTCAAAATTTTTCCTTAAACTGTGATAGACATATTAATATCGTTATATCTTCAAATAGCATTAAAAAGGAGTTATTTAAAGAATTGGAGACGATAGTTCTAAGTATTACAAGACTTGAATACAATAATTCTAAGTATTAAAAGAATTGAGGAAAATATTTCTAAGTATTGCAAGAATTAGTGAAAATAATTATATGTACTAAAAGAAGTTGAGACAATAGTTCTAAGTATTAAAAGAACTTGAGACAATAGTTCTCAGTATTAAAAGAACTTGAGACAATAGTTCTCAGTATTAAAAGAAGTTGAGACAATAGTTCTAAGTATTTAAAGAAGTTGAGACAATAGTTCTAAGTATTAAAAGAAGTTGAAACAATAGTTCTAAGCATTAAAACGTGTTGAGACAATAGTTCTAAGTATTAAAATAAGTTGAGACAATAGCTCTAAGCATTAAAAGATGTTGAGACAATAGTTCTAAGTATTAAAAGAAGTTGAGACAATAGTTCTAAGCATTAAAAGATGTTGAGACAATAGTTCTAAGCATTAAAAGATGTTGAGACAATAGTTCTAAGCATTAAAAGATGTTGAAACAATAGTTCTAAGTATTAAATCAATTAGATATTTCTAATCGAAATTTACAAAGCTAAAAACGCAACCCGATCGAAAGTTGAACTCCAAAAGTCCGAATCAAAGCCATTCCGGGGCAAGGCAGTAATAGATTTCAATATCGAAATACAACAACCAAAGGCAGTTATGCCAAAGTATAAGCCGAAGGTTATCAAAAAGATTATTCAGGGCTGCGTTGCTTGATCCCCTGATGCAAGCGCTGCGGTTTGGGCAAAAATTCAAAGCTTTACTCTCGGAAACACGTTAATTAATGTAAGCGAAAAAAAAAATCTCATGCATAACCAGATGCGGGTGGTCAAATTAATTTCAGTTTGAAAGTGACGTATATAGAAAAAGTGGAGGTAGTTATTGAAAATGTCAATGTTGCTTTGATATAGTTATGATAGCATAAACACACGTATGCCATATATACTGTGTGTATGTATATATATATATATATATATATATATATATATATATATATATATATATATATATATATATATATATATATATATATGTGTGTGTGTGTATATATATATACTGTATATACATATATATATATACACACATAAATATACATACATACATATATATATATATATATATATATATATATATATATATATATATATATATTCTCTCACTTCCTTATTTTAAAGTTTTTTTTATATATGAAAGATCTATTTTGGTGTTGTTCTTAAAATATTTCATTTTAATTGTTCATCGCTTCTCCTGTAATTCATTTATTTTCCTTGTTTCATTTCCTCACTGGGCTATTTCCCTTTTGGAGCCCTTGGGCTTATAACATCTTGCTTTTCAAACTAGGGTTGTAGCTTAGCTAATAATACATATTATATATATATATATATATGTATATATATATGTATATATATATAAATATATATATATATATATATATATATATATATATATATATATATATATATATATATATATATATGTATGTATATATATATATACAGAGAGAGAGAGAGAGAGAGAGAGAGAGAGAGAGAGAGAGAGAGAGAGAGAGAGAGAGAGAGATGTAATGCCTCACACAGTAGTGCCCTTCACTTTTGAGTACATCAAAACGAACGGATATTGCTGTCCAAGGCTGCAATATAACAATATTTTTTTCTCTCTCTTTTCCTCTACGGTGAATTATTTCTGTGGTCCATATGGTGACAAAATACCGAACATAAATCAATATACGCAGCCAACAGTACGGGGTTTTTCAATTCAATCTTTTCGTCCTACGAATTGTAGTCCTGCCAGGAAATGACCACAGGAAAAATTCGAACGCACTCCTCTCTATCTATATTTGCACAACCACATATAACCTTTAGATATATATATATATATATATATATATATATATATATATATATATATATATGTATATATATATACACATACACACATATATATATATATATAATTTATATACACACATATATATAATATATATAGATATATATACATATTTATATATATATATCTATCTATATATATATATATATATATATATATATGTGTGTGTGTTTATATACTGTACATGTAGGTATATATATATATATATATATATATATAGATAGATAGATAGAAAGATAGATATATATATGTGTGTGTATACTGTGTATGTATGTGTATATATATATATATATATATATATATATATATATATATATACAAGAATTAATAATAATTAATAGAAATAATGAAACACCTGGCCTAGTATCAAACGTAACAGTCGAAGAAAGCACTAAAAGGCATGAAAAGAGGCAAATCACCAATACCAGATGGCCTAACAATTGAAATAATTATAGAAGGAGATTTCATAGTAGTAAAACTAGCTGAACTCTACACCAAATGTCTGCAAGAATGCTCTATACCTACAATTTGAAAATACTTCATCATTACACTATTTCACAAAAAGGTAGACACAAAATACCTGAAAAATTACCGCCAAATAATTTCATACTCCGTGATATATAAAATATTTACAAAGATTATATTAGGTCGAATAGAAAGACAGCTAGACTTTAATCAACCAAGAGAGCTGGCAGGCTTTAGAAGTGGGTATTCAGCAAGTTACCATATCCATGTAACTAACCATTTAATGGAAAATCAACAGAGTACGACAAACCACTATGCATAGCATTTATAGATTATGAGAAAACTTTTGATTCTGTCAAAACCTCAGCAGTAATGAAAGTCCTCCAAACACAGGCAATATAAGAATATTACGTTAGAACACTTGCAGTTATCTATACAGGAAGTACAGCAATCCTAAAACTACTAAAGGCAGTGATAAAATTCCGATTGAGAAACGAGTTAGACAGGGACAACCTATCTCTTCTAAATTATTAACATCATGGCTAGAAGAAGTTTTTGAAAATTTAGATTGGGTAAATGTAGGAATTAAAAATTAATAATAATGGGGAATACCTTAACAACTTAAGATTTGCAGATGAAATAATTGTGTTTAGTAAATTATAGAAGGAATTACAAGAACTGATAGAAGATTTGAATAGAGAAACCAGAAATGTAGGACTGAAAAAGAATATGAGTAAAGATAATGGTCAATGAAGATGCAGAGACAACAAATAAAGAGTCATGGACGAGCCTCTGGAGATTGCTAATGAATATATATACTTAGGACAGACACTAAGTGTTTCCCCAGGACACGAGACCGAAATTAAAAGAAGGATAAGCATGAATGGAGAGCATTTGGTAAAAAAATTAGATTATGAAAAGGAAAATGACGCTTTCTCTCTCTAAAAAAAAAAAAAAAAAAAAAGAGTATTTCATTAGATATTTAATCCATTATTAAGTTATGCATCAGAAACTTGGGGTCTTACTAAAGCCTTAGAACATAAGCTAGTTACAACTCGAAGAGCTATGGAAAGAATAAAGATAGGAATAACACTGAGACAGAAAAAGAGTAAGATAGATACGAGAGCAAACTAAAGTACAGGATATTCTAATAACTTGTAGGAAAAAGAAATGGCCTTGGACAGGACATATAATGAGAATGACAGACAATAGATGGATATCAAGACTAAAAGAATTGTCCCCTAGAGATTGTAAAACAAGAGGAGGAAGTATTAGAAGACGATGGATTGACGAACTAAGAAATTTTGATGGCGTAAACTGGCACAGAAAGACCATAAATAGACGCAAATGGAAGGACATGTATGAGGCTTTTCCTATGCAGTGTACTGATAACGGCTGATGATTATGATAATATATTAGTGGCCTACAATCCATTTTTCTGTATAGCGTAGATGATGGGGAAGTCATACTGTTACCTGAAACATTAAAGAAAACCCCTGCAGACATCGAAACACTTACCATCTAATATAGGTTAGCGAAGAACTCAGTTATTGCATATGAAAATGAACAAAACTTGTGGTTTTGGCCATCTGGCCTTTATTGCACTATTATCTAGCAAAATATAAAGTTACTATCATTTAAGATAACTAACCGATGAGAAAGACAAAACAGTTGTTAGGAGTGAAAACAGTGTTGGCTTTACTTTGTTTAGTTTTAACAAACCAAACAAAGAAAGGCGAAAATATCAACGTTTTCGTTTCATACTGATAAAAGCTATACTGAGAACCTGAATCAACAGTGCACAGCGCAATGTTTATATATATATATATATATATATATATATATATATATATATATATATATATATATATATATATATATATATATATATATACTGTGGTTCAATACAACGTAATTCTGGGAGCACAATCCCGACTTTTTGTAAAAAATGTTTTAGACCCTTAATCCATAAGGACTTTCTGATATATCAAATGGCAGCCTACGTAATGGATATATTGGTTATTCAGTTATTAACCGCTGTAAGATGCCTAAATACAACATCTTATCCCATTCTTATGAATCGGTTCACAAACTATTAACGTAGGTTCCCAAACCATTCATTCATCAGTCATTTAGAGATAAAAATGGCCTCCTGTTTTCAAGTAGTCAGAAATATGATTTTATTTACAACAATTTCATGAAGATACTTGATACTATTCGGTTATGTTAGAAAACTTAATGCGCACATAGATTATGCACCTTCAGGAGTTGTGCTTAGATGGTGATTTCAGTATGTTTTTCATAAGTTTTAGAACTAAACAAAACCCGCTGAAGGACTTGCGATAATAAATGCCAGGAATTAAGCCTTTTAATCTCTGCTAACAAAATTAAATGTTTCTTAAATGCCTCCTGGATAATACAATGATAATGCATTCGCATGGCAGCAGATCGATCCCAGCCTGGGACCATGAGTTTAAGCTGTTTACTGGGGAGTATGCTGCTGTGGTTGGGGCCTGGAATTAACCGGCTGACGTTCTGACGCATATCTCTTAGGATGATACTAGAACTGAAACCAAGAGCCTTTACCTTTTACCTCTATGTAAATCTGGATTGTTCTTAAGTAAGCAAAGGCAAAGATGAAGTACATGAAATTAGCCCTTATGAAGATCAAGCAGTTCATAAGAAAGGGGGAGGGGGCAAAACCTATACAACAAACATACCGAACTTAGTCAGCCTACTAAGTTACATACGTTGAACTTTCGTTTTAAGAGCAAGGCCTATACCTACGTGGTTCACATTACTAGCGAAGTTTTGGGAACTCAAAAGGTACTTGTGATTTGTATAAAGTGGAAAAGTAAGTTCCATTCGTAGATTATAGGAAATTAGAGAGGAAATGTGGAACCGAGAAATTTGTTTTTATGGCCCTCAAGTCTAGATGCTACAATGAACTTTTAGGGTCTTATACAGTAGAGGTGTATGACACATCAGTTTACGCATTCATAACAAAATTAGAACTCTTGTTGGAATCGACTATCTTTAAAACCTTAGTCATTATCCTACAAAACAAACGTCTAACAATTCTTTAGACATTAATTTTTTCATAAAATATTTCTAAGCATTTGTTTTCTTCTGTAGTTTCATCTAGTTCTACATTATTTGCCGACTAAAAATCACTAAGATATTTGTTAAATATATAATGAATATATGACTGACGTTTAAGTTAAACCTAGTTATATAGTTATTTATTATTAGAAAAATCAAAGCTCTAGTAAACGTCTAGTAATGTTTAATCTAAGGTTTTTGTTTTATTTATTCGTTTCAACACAAATCGACCAAAATTCAACGATTGGGTTTTTGGGTAAAACTGTGCTTTCTTATGAGATAATATACTAATAGAAGTATATATTTCAATTCTAAGGAATTCATTGAAAAGCATTTAATGCAACAATTCATAGGCAATTACTCGAATTTACCTTATCAAAATTATATTTGCAAATACAAAAAATAAAAGTTGTTCGATTCATCATATGTAGTATTGCAATATGAATAATGTAATTTTTAATTAATTTACACAAACCCAAAAAATACATAGACATTTATGAACACTACGTTACATATATTTCATTATATAAATAAAATACACATCAATATACAGGAAGCCTAGACTCATCGCTTTAATAGTTACATTGAGAGAATTAAAATTTTTCCAATCCTTTATAGACAGCTTTAATTGATAAACGATTTACAACTGGCATTCCGTCGATCACTTTCCAACTCTTAGATTGTTAATGATCGCTCCGACAACCAATTTCAGAGCTCGTCAAGTAATAATTAGTTTTAATAGGCTTACGACAGAAAAAAAAATAGATACATATTGGGCGCATTAAGCTATATCCAAACGAACACGCACACACACACACACAGAAATGTGATGAAAGTTTGTCAGAATTGTTCAGTGTAGCACAGAGCGAGTTAAGATGGATTACCCCTTCAAGTAAACTTTTCAATAATCTTTAATTACATCTCGGCGGGGAAAAGTTTCTTAATTACACAAGTGCATGCTTCTAGGTTATTCCAAACTATTGATTGCTGGATTGTTGCCAATTACCCTTTTACATTTCCGAGGTTTATTCTTTCTTCTGTTTCCATACACTATATGTTTCTTCCTTACATTCAATAACTGTTTCTGAAATCAAATCAGCGAAGATGTAAGTCAGACTAAGTTTTATGTTGATGTTATTGCTAACACGTTCACTCGTATACATACATAAACACACACACACACAATATATATATATATATATATATATATATATATATATATATATATGCATTGTGCATTGATAAACGCCTTGCTTATATTTTTAATTTAAAGGAAAAGTGTTAGACTATGTTTCCAAAATTGTCTTATCGCTGTTAAAAATTTGCATTAAAAAAAATGGTAAATGTCAGGCAACATTTATTCCAGGATTTTTATCGTTTTAAAAACGATATGTTGGTATAAAGGAGGGATATTACGGTCACCAATCTGTAAAAGATAATAAAAAAGTATGGGAAAATTAGGGTTGCCCGTATTTTACTGAAATACGGCTGAGAACAGTATATTTTTACGGAGAATTTCCAATTGAAATTACGGGTGTTTATAACAGGGTAGTTTTTATGTGCCCAAAAACACTTGGATGCTAAGGATTCTTCATCGAGGCATTTTGCTGCCGAAGGCATCAGGAGATGCAGCTCTGGAACATTGCCAGCACCTATTTCAAAGTAACACCAGTTCCTTCATTGTCTGAATCATAATAACTTTTCTGGTCCGCCCTGTCTATTCAAAAAAACTTTTCGAAATTTACAATTCTTAGACATATTATAATGATATTCAAAATATGCATACCTTATTTGATAGATTAGGATTTATATATCCTTCCAGGTTGGTGTTCTTTTAATTTCACCGTTGTTTTTTCTTAACATTTAACTGTTTTTTTTTTTTTTTCAGAAATACTTTGATAGTTTTGCTATAATTAAGTGGAGTTGAAAAAGTACAATCCCTGGCCCATTAAACTCAACAGACATCAACATATATACTTTAGGTACGTTCCAAGCAAGAATGTCGAAGCCTATAATAAATGCGTATATGCAGAACTTAACTCAAATATATATCTCGATGATTACCACCAAACTCACACCCCATGATAAATAGAGTACTTCCTTTTGCTAACTAAAGATTATGTCAGAAGTTGCCATCGCCCACTCAAATACCTCAATGTAAAATGTCATATCTAAAAAACTAATCGAATCTAGAAAAGGTTTCATTAAAAAATAAATGTAACGAAATTCCTGAAATGCAAAATGTCCAACCTAGAAAACTAACATAAACCAGGAAAGGATAGAATTACATTGCAAAATAAATGTAACGAAATTGCTAACCAAATAAACAAATTAAATAATTTTAAATAAACTTTATCAGTTTAAATCTTGCATAGAAAAATTATAAAAATCCATACGTAAGTTACATTGCTTATTTAAATTATCATTTGTGGCCTATCTTGATATATTTAATCCAAATTTACAAAGTTATCTTAGGAATATTAACAATTACGGCCTTAAATTTACATTATTTCAAATAATGAATAAAAGAACTTTTGTCCTTCATAAAATTCATAAATAATGATGAACTAAAGTCACTCATCATAAAAAGAAAATCTTAATTTTATAAAGTGAAATAATCTTACAATGTGTATAATTTTTTCTACGAACTTATTCGTGATATCCAGTCTAAGACAGCAATATATGATTAAAACCCACCAGAAATACTTAATGGATCTTCGCCATGATACTTTTATTTCCCAATTGAAACAAAATATGGTAAAAATAGCATGAGTTACTTAAATACTGTCATATATTATGTATCACATGATATCTACTGTGATACACATACAGTTAAGTACAATGGAGAAACCACAGCCTTTAAAATATTCAATTTCATTGACTAAACCTAAACTGATAATTTGGCCTTGATTCTGAAAGTCTACGGAGACATTAACAAACATTTCAATTGTAACCTGCAAGGTAAAAAATACTCTTGTATTCAGCTTTGCCCTGGTTCTTATATTTCGGTAATACACACTAAAAAGGGGTTTTACTTTGAAAGGTTAGTCAGGTTCCACTGACAATATCAACTTGCATTCATGATTTGCAGGAAAAAGGACCTGACCAACGTAAGGGAACAACTTAAGATATACTGGATACTTATATATAAATACCTTACTATTTCTGACAAACAGTTTAAGAATTACCAATATAAAGTCATTGAAAGCAAATATAAGCACAACCATCTTTACGAAGTTAGACCTACAAAAGTAATTCAAAACGAAAAAGAGTTGGTGTAAATAATCAAGTCTTAATAGTGTCTACTGGGGTAAAAATAAATAAACGTGTGGGATATTCAATCTCACTCCTATACTTACTGAACGTTATATCCCTTTGAATGGAGCGAAGGTTAGAAGGATACAAACTTTCAGCTTCTATGCAAGTGTTTATGGATAAT
>NC_090726.1:54896269-54898769 GCF_036898095.1 Palaemon carinicauda | reverse complement strand
TTTTCCACTTTTGAAAAGAAAAACGTCGAAAGATCATTACTACAACATTATGGTAAACAGGACGAAACAGATTTCAAATTTGGCTTGGTAACATACAAATGAGGTAGATATTATTCCAGGATTTTCTCATAAGCAGACGAAAACGAAGTATAATCAGCATCGTTGTTTTTCTCCAGAATGAAAATGATAAAGTGGATGCTGAATTCTATGAAGATAAAATGCTCAAAGTAGTGTGGAACATTGCACCACCGAAATCTTATGTTAAGGAATTTCAAAAAACAAAAATCATGTAAGTAAATCCTCAAAATAAAAACAAAAAATAAAAAAAAAAAGCCACCACGAGAATCATGGAAGAAAAACTTTCACATCAAAACAACAAAATTCAGGATATTGAAGGACACGAGAGAGAGAGAGAGAGAGAGAGAGAGAGAGAGAGAGAGAGAGAGAGAGAGAGAGAGAGAGAGAGAGAGAGAGACTCGCCCGTTATCCTACAACACATTCAATTAAGTTGCTCATCGTGGCTAACACACTTTTTGGTTCCAGCAAAATTTCCTGATGAAATATTTGTAAAAAGTCTCGCACCCTTTTTCATTTTCGGGTGATTCGATGGTCAAAGAAAAATAAAGACTACTCTCAATATTTTCTTTTACTTTATGGTACATAACGAGATGATATATTCAATCTTTCTATATAACATAAACAAAAAGCCACAAATTACCCAAACCTAGTAGTTAAAACCGGGCGATTAATTCCATGGCCTAAATTGCATGGTCAGCATACGAGACAATCCAACAAACTGGTATATAGTATCGCGGAATAACTTTTACTCCATACATCAAGTTACAGAGTGCGGCATTTCAGCTTGAAATTCAATCAATCAGACCTTATGACGCTGTTATTTTTCACTTTTCTCCTCTGACAAAGAGTTTTTGTCCGGCTCAATATTTTTTATTTACCAGGCCATTAAAAAATAACAGAGATCTACATAAGCTAATAACTGCTTTCAAAACGCGGTATACAGATGGAGGGTGGCAACACTTTTAACGAAAACAAAAATTCTGAGAGATTTCTGGGATTCTGTAAAAACGTCATAAATCATTAAATAACAGGTTAAAATTCACAAATGAGGTATATACAGACACGAAAGGCGTACCCATCATCTGAAAATCCTCAATTTCAATAAAATAAATATATAAACAAAGTATATATATAACAATAGCAGTCCCATAAAACACACCCACCTTCGCGACTAGTGTAACTCGAATGCGGAGAAATTTGGGCCAATACTTGACAATGCAGCCGCTATTCCAAGCGCCAAAACCAGCCGTATATTGCCCTGAATCACATAATATAAAACATAAAGATCTTCAGCATATAATGCCCTTGACAATAACTGTCAGGAAACATGGAACTAATAGGGGATACCTGATAGATCACTATAACTACTGATAATAAGTAAGACAACATTCAACCAAGTTATACATCATTTGATGAAAATATAAAGTTAAAGGTACATTATTTTTGCCTTATTTTACCTCTAGCTTATGAAAAGACTTTTATGAAAACTATAAAGTGATGTACACAATGATTATATAAAAAAAGCCTTGACACAAATTTTCCTGACAGCATTCCAGTCATGGGAGAGAGAGAGAGAGAGAGAGAGAGAGAGAGAGAGAGAGAGAGAGAGAGAGAGAGTGAGAGAGAGAGAGAGAGAGAGAGAGAGAATTTTGTATGAAACCGAATATAGTATTAGTATTCTTAGTAATACAGTTCAGAGAGAGAGAGAGAGAGAGAGAGAGAGAGAGAGAGAGAGAGAGAGAGAGAGAGAGAATTTTGTATGAAACCGAATATAGTATTAGTATTCTTAGTAATACAGTTCAAGAGAGAGAGAGAGAGAGAGAATTTTGTATGAAACCAAATATAGTATTAGTATTCTTAGTAATACAGTTCAGGCGACTCTGAAATACTCGCAGGTATGCAAATGCATCAAAGCGCACAATACTTCCACAAACCCAAGAAGTTCGCACGCGAACTTTCTTCTTTGACAACTTTCTGGGGCCGCCTCTTTTGATGCACACCAACAGGTACACGCAGGAGTGCATTCAATCATAAATTTTCTGCTCTTATATATTCGTTTAGTTGTAAAGTTTATGAAAAGAATAATTTTGCAAGGTTTTGCCTTATATGCGCGCGTGCACAAACACACGCGCACACACACACACACACACACACATATATATATATATATATATATATATATATATATATATATATATACATACATATATACACACATATACATAAGCACATATATATATATATATATATATATATATATATATATATATATATATATACATATATATAGATAAATATATATATATATATATATATATATATATATATATATAAATATCTATATATATATATGAATATATATATATATATATATATATATATATATATATGTGTGTGTGAGTGTGTGTGTGTATGTATATAC
>NC_090726.1:54868769-54886269 GCF_036898095.1 Palaemon carinicauda | reverse complement strand
ACATTTTATAATATCCAGCATACAAAATTACATAAAAAAAAAGGATGTACATAAAATCATTACTCCAAATGCTTGTGACTGAACGAATACAAGTAGAAGATTAGAATAAAATCAAAGACTGAAATAGAAATACATTAAGGACAACAATCACATGGGGGTAAAAAAGGGATAGTTTGTAAAGCCGAACAACAAACAAACTATCTTCTTGATCGACAGTCGCAAAGCCCAACCAGCTGTCTCCTTCCTTTCTGTCTAACAAAAACGTTCCTGAAACACAATGACACATCAAAAGATAGCGTCCGTGTCTTTCGTGATAAATATTTTGTCGGGGCCCATAAGGTTTAAGTCATCTGCGGCTGTGGAAAGAAAAAATAAAACGAAATCAAAGGAATATCGAATTTATATCCGCTCCTATTCTCCCGACAAAATATGTTTTCTTTTCTTTGATGACACAACACGGAATACTTTTTTCCTAATAAAATGCGGAATAATACACACGTGAAGAGCGGACTTCTTCTGTAAGGAAATCGTCATGGCGTGATGAATAATGTCATCAGGAAGCAAAAAGAATTCAAATCTTATCAAAAGGTAAAGGTCACTTTTGATCTTTTCATCCGATTGTAGGTTATTAATAAAAACTATCTTTTAATTGTCATTACATCGCATTTATCCAAGTTAAAATCATTAACATTAATATTGTAACAAGTAAATTGATCATATCAATTAAACAATAATACGAATATTGTCTTTGAAATATGCATGATACAAAACTGTATCTTAAAATATTTTACATATGACAGAATTAATGCTTATTCCAATATTCCATTTAGTATATTGTGAATTTCCGTTATTACTGTAGATAAAAAAAAAGGATATTCATATCTCAGATCCTTAATAAACATACGTGATAAAGTGCGTATATGAGAGAGAGAGAGAGAGAGAGAGAGAGAGAGAGAGAGAGAGAGAGAGAGAGAGAGAGAGAGAGAGAGCTCTACATTTAGCGTTTCCAAGTTTCGAAACTCTAATGCGTGCTGCGCTTTTAATATCAGAAAAAGCCTAATAACGTCAAATTGTTTTCCAAAAGAAACTCGCCCAATTTATTGCTCGATTACGGTAGTGAAGTTATTAGAAATATGAGCCTTCTTTGCCACGCGAAAAGCAGAGAGAGAGAGAGAGAGAGAGAGAGAGAGAGAGAGAGAGAGAGAGAGAGAGAGAGAGACCTCAGGGGGAGGTCTAGGGTTCCCGATTGGGTAGGAATCTGGTACTCGGAAATCCTAAAGGGATTTTCAAAGTTCACCTACTGAAGGAATCTTCCGGGGTTTCGATGAATTTTATTTCCGAACAGTCTTTTCATTTCACGTTTTTGCGAACAAGCGAAGATTCGTGAAGTAGGTTTTTTTTTCTCAGGTACAGAATTTAAAATGGAATCTTGCAGAAAATAAAGATCTTCCCAGTGAGGCAACCCATCTACACCCTATTGTAATTATTCAATAAACATTGAAAGCATTATTTATGTATGGAGGTTTTTTTAAATATTGAATGCATTTTCAAAAAAAGTCTGCGTTTTTAATGTTGACGATATAAACTCGTACTGTAACCATACATGTTTATAACCCCCCCCCCAAAAAAAAAGCATAAAAAATCTGCAAATGTATAGCCTCTATACGAGTAAACTTTGCGCAAATAAAATCTATGAAAAGTCTCGTTACCGTGCCACTAATTATCAACTTCCGTAAGCCGGTATAATTCCTTTTCGTAAAGTTATAAAAGTTAGCTATTTTGAAGAACCTCCAATCTTTTCTTAAAACTTCTGACCCAATAAAATTCTTTATGAGACCAAAATTGAAGATGATTGGGATGTTCACAAAGGAATCATTTGCTCGTAAAGCCACAAAAATCTTCCTATATTTATGGAGAAAACAAAATACAATGTATTAAAAAAAGCAAAGCTCTCCAGTCGCAAAATGTTAAAACTTGCATAAGAAAATGTTATAAAAAGATGGAAAATGCATCAAATCAGAAATATGTTAAAGACTAACATATTTCAATAGAAACTTTCCCGCCACAAAGAAAATGCTAATATATTCCAATAGAAATTGTCCCACCAGAAGGAAAATACTAATTTATTTCAATAGAAACTGTCCTACCAGAGAGAAAATGCTAATATATTTCAATAGAAACTGTCCCACCAGAAAGAAAATAATAAGTTATTCCAATAGAAACTGTCCCACCAGAAAGAAAATACTAATTTATTTCAATAGAAACTGTCCCACCAGAAAGAAAATACTAATTTATTTCAATAGAAACTGTCCCACCAGAAAGAAAATACTAATTTATTTCAATAGAAACTGTCCCACCAGAAAGAAAATACTAATTTATTTCAATAGAAACTGTCCCATCAGAAACAAAATACTAATTTATTCCAAAAGAAACTGTCCCACCAGAAAGAAAATAATAATTTATTTCAATAGATACTGTCCCACCGGAAAGAAAATACTAATTTATTTCAATAGAAACTATCCCACCAGAAAGAAAATACTAATTTATTTCAATAGAAACTGTCCCACCACAAAGAAAATGCTAATATATTCCAATAGAAACTGTCCCACCAGAAAGAAAACACTAATTTATTTCAATTGAAACTGTCCCACCAGAAAGAAAATACTAATTTATTTCAATTGAAACTGTCCCACCACAAACAAAATATATTTACATCTATTCAAACTTCATGACTTTTCTTCTTATTAAACAAATGCCTTCCAGACTTTAGTCTTTCTTCTAAATTCGAGTGAACCCAAGGACACATTCCAAGTAGCTCATTACATAACCATTCTCTCTCTCTCTCTCTCTCTCTCTCTCTCTCTCTCTCTCTCTCTCTCTCTCTCTCTCTCTCTCTCTCTCAGGCACACCAACACACCCACACCCACAGAGAAAATGTATAGTCATTTTGAATCATTTTTTTCGCAGGTTCAGTATAGACAAAAAAAAAATTAAACACTTATTCAAGCAGTTCATGTTATATTCCCACATACTGAATGTAAGCACATTTACTCTCTCTCTCTCTCTCTCTCTCTCTCTCTCTCTCTCTCTCTCTCTCTCTCTCTCTCTCTCTCTCTCTCTCTCTCTCTCTCTCTCTCTTACAGAAAATGAAAGTTCATTATGAATCACATTTTTTTCGCAGGTTCTATATAGTCAAACAAAAATTTAAATACGTCAAGCAGTTTATGTTATTTTCACACATACTGAATGTAAGCACATTTACTCTCTCTCTCTCTCTCTCTCTCTCTCTCTCTCTCTCTCTCTCTCTCTCTCTCTCTCTCTCTCTCTCTCTCAGACCTGCATTAATCCAACCAAGTGGGTTTCATTGGAGAGAATATTTTATGCTGATGACTCTGAAGGGCGATTTGCATGTTTAACTTCGAAAAAAATACTTTTAGACTCGAGAAATGGAGCAATAGCAAAGCTTCAAAGTGAGAAGACGGCCGGATTAGAAGAAATGAAATTGAAAAAAATTTGGAGTTAAAGTTAAGTAATTCTTTAAAAATCGTGAAAATGTAAGAATGGTCGTAGTTAAAAGGCAGAATGGATAATAGAAATAGTGATAGTAAGGAGAATTGTTCTTATCATTATCATTATTACTAGCTATTACTCTCCCAGCAGAGAGAGAACAGCCACATAGGAAAAGGAAATAGAGAAATAACGAATAAACTATGAATGGGAAATAATATAAAAAAAGAATTATAGAGTATACTAAAAAAAAATCAGCCATATATAAAAGTTGAAACGAGATTTAAGTCAACCTGTTCAACAAAAAAGCATTTGCAGCAAGTATGAAATTCTGAAGTTCCAACTAATCAATCTCTAGATTAGGAAGATCATTCCACAATCTGGTCACAGTTGAAATAAAACTTCCAGGATATTGTGTAGCATTGCGCCTCATGGTATAGAAGGACTAGTACTAAGTACAAGATGCTACAGTACATTATCAATTCTCAAACAAGTGCAAAAATACCATCTTCTTCCTAATTTATAACAATTAACTTAGGAACTAGAAAATAAAGGTGTCTTTATTACAATAAAAAGGAAAACTACCGATTAGTCTACACATCCATAAACATCAAGTTCCAGTAAGTATTCTAATTTCACAGGACCGAAAAGCTAAACTAGTTAGGTTAGTTTAGCTTCAGGGGGACAGTAATGAGGAAGATCAAGTTTCTCATTACTCCTCTTACTGTCAAACAGACCAGCCAAAAAGATTGTATTTTAATCTGGACAGAGAGTAGCAGAGCCATCTGGTTTAAGCAAAAAGGAGAAACTTTTTATTTTACAGACTATACCAAAGATTACAGATTTATGGGTAACCCACTAATATACGTTTATTGATTGTACCAAAAAGTATCTCCGTTATGGGTTAATCAATTTACTTTTCAGGTAAAACATAAACTCTCTGAGAAACAGCTTTTAGCCGAGTATAGTTATTCCAGATCAATTCTGATCTATTACTTTTCAAAAAATTATAAGGCTCCCGCCTTTCCAAATAAGCACGTTTACAATCACCACTGAACCAGGGTTTGTCATGAATTCTGTATTTCAACACAACAAGGAATAAACCTTTCAATTATGTTGACCAGATTTTAAAAGAAGAACAGGCTCAACCCATTTATACAATTGTGACTAATCCAAATACGAAACGCCACACAAAATGATATTCACGTCTGCTGGAGATTTTATGTATATCTTACAAGATTATGATAAACTAAGGACGGGCTGCTCAGTCTTAATTACTGACAAGACCAATGCATGATCTGACGTTCCAACTGGTGAACCAACCGTGCTTGTTTCAACAATGGGGAATCAAAGATAATAGCACCAAGTAATTGCTAGACTTGTGAGTAGTCTCACTAATGACTTGCTCACACGTGGATTCAGAAGTAAAGTCAAAGCTCATAGACCATGGTGATCAGTAGGAGAAACAGAATTTAACCACTACCTATAAGGAGCATTGAAATTACAAACAAGCACAAACGAGGCCTTTCTATCATCTTGTATCTTAGCCTAAGTGGTAAGAAGACAATCGAAAATAAAATCATCCAAGTCTGGATTTCAAGACATGGAACATAAGTAAAAGCTTTGTCTGTCAAACTTTTATGCCTAGAATCTCATGACATCCAAATTCATAGCAAGACTTATGACATGCAAGATACCCATTCATAATATATATCACCATTCCCCTTTCCTAGGAAAGGCATCCTATTTCAAAATCATTGGTTTATTAAAACCTCGAATAAGCTGCTCAGACGAAGTCCTACTTTTGAGAAATTAAAATTTCTGAACATAACAGAATATCAAACAGGCCAGGAGCAACTGTGAGGTCTCTAATATTGCCATGTTGTCCACGAATATTGCAATACAACAAACGACGCTGGCGTAGTGGGGGACGCACTGGTCTTGCAATTTGCTCAATAATTCCGAACAGAATAAGACTTAAAATAATAAAAAGGCTTTATCATAATTGAAAACAAACTTAACAATAATGATAACAAATAGGCAAAACTGGAAAACATGGGATGGTTACAGAAATAAAGAGTATATTGTAAATTCTTAAATAAAGAGAGAAAACACATCTAAATAAAAGGATAAAAATAAATATAATCTAATAATCTGAAAAAGGGAAAAAACAAAACGGCCCAGTAATTTGGATAAACATGAAATTATGAATATGAAAAATATCCAGAAACGGACGAAACAAGACATTCCACTAAAGATAATGCAGCTTATGACAAAGGGAATTGTTATCATTCTAATAATTATTGTTATTATCATTACCAATATTATCACTAGCATCATTACTTTTATCTTCGATAATAATTATTAGAATTAGTTACATATAATGTAGCTGCAGGATTACTATTATCATTATTTGTCATCAAAACTAAAATATCAAATTTATCAACTTCCACTAAATCTCTGTTTTTATACCTGTTCAGTAAAATCCATCCATATTGTTTAAGCACTGTCAAAATATTGCCAATTTTAAAATATTTAATTTTGTAAGGGTAACAAAAGACATATAAAGTAAAATTAATATATACAAGAAAATTCAACTTGCACACTTATTACTCCTGGAACACATTTTACCGTAATGTGAATGTAACATATCATGCGTAAGAGACATACATACACACACGGATCCTCTAATTACCCAAAGTATCGGATAACCCGACGAGTGAAGAAATCGCTAATTATCATAATTATACCACATACCGAAGTCTCAAGATGAAGAGTCATCAGTGATACATATGTTGAACGCAAAACAGAACTTATTTCAAACTACGTCCCTGCCTGGTGATCTGACGGACTGGTGTTCAAGTGTCTGTAACCTCACCATCTTTGTACGATAAAGATGCGGGATTCCGAGTAATCAGCAGCCATTGTCTGACCGTCCCTGGTACTAGCTTGGGTGGGGAGGGGGCTTGGGCGCTGAATATATAAATTTATATATATATATATACAAACACACATATATATACATATATATAAATATATATATATATATATATATATATATATATATATATATATATATATATATATATGGTCAGTGTCTAGTTAGTGCAGTGTCCTGCTAGCTAGGGCATTGTATGCCACGGTCACTTGCCTCTGCCACTCATGAGTAACCATTAAACCTTTAAACAGAGTAAACAGACATTGAAAGAAAATAAGGGTTAACAGAACTGTTAAATACAAGGACATACATTTATGTTTTCCTTTGCTCAAGTATGTCAAAACTTGGCCATTTGAAGATAAAAACCGGAAAATACTATGTATACAATATAACATAAAAAGAGAAATTTACAATTCTAAAATCTTCCCAAGTACCTTGTGAAAATACATTTTCAAAACCAGCTTTGGACTTGGTTTATTAATCAAAATCCCTATGTATCTCAGCATATGAGAAATACAAATGCATTTATTCAACATTTTTAAGCACGCTTATGTACTCTCCTGCATTAGTTGCAAGAGGAATCATGAGCAAAGATTTAAATAATCATTTGCATAAGTGATTTCATAAAGTTATTATAAATCATGAATGAAGGTAATTAAGTAAGCCCTTCCATTAGCAGCTTAAATATTAATTACAGATAATACTCAAGAACAAACAACTCGGTTTATTATTATTTGTGTATCTTATAGAAATTGGTAATTTGATATTGATAATAATGTTGCTGTTATAAATGTAAGTTTTTAAAATTACAATTTAAAGGTAGTTATTTTTCGCTGTTGCAACACTTTTCTATTTATCTCACGATGTGGTTAATATACTATGTTCCATTATTTAACGGATATGTAAAGAAGCATTCACATCTGTGAGGACAAAACAGTAAATAAAGACACGTTTATGTGCGGGTGAACGCACACGGACGCACATATACATACATACATACATGCATACACACAAACATATATATATATTGTATATACAGTTGTATATATATATATATATATATATATATATATATATATATATATATATATATATGTGTGTGTGTGTGTGTGTCTGTATTTTATTGTAATAACGAAAAAAGGCAAAATTTTATCAATTTCGGACCGGGCGGGTGTATAAAATACACAACAATACATACACAGGTGAAACACACATAAAACATAAGCAAGACAGTTCTCTCCTTACACGAAAATGCAACTAAAGTAAAGAAATATAGTTAGAAAATATGTCTGTATAGAGATAAAACTCAGATTCAAACCATCTGGAGTAAATACCAGGAAACAGAAGACTTCATCAGACCACATGTGTTTCTTTCGTCAGAGGTTTTTTTAATAAAACTTTGGTATCTTTTCTCTCTCTTTCAATTACAATTCATAAAGAAGCACGAGAGGAAGTTGTAGATTCAGAAATTGAAATAGAGGGGGAAAAGGGTAAATCCCTAAGCTAGTAGACTTGTAATCAATAACGTAAAACATAACAAAGAAAAAAAAGAAAAAAAAAAGAAAAAAAAATTAATGGAAGCCCTAATTTATAGAATCACATAAAACAAGACTTCTTTGATGATTGGAAAACCTTTGATTTGGTCTATATATATAATATATATATATATATATATATATATATATATATATATATATATATTTATATATATATTTATATATATATATATTTATATATATATTTATATATATATATATATATATATATATATATATATATATTTTACATATACTGCATGTGTGTAAGCAAACATTACATGTAGGCAAATACACACATACATTTATATATATATATATATATATATATATATATATATATATATATATATACATATACATATATATATATATATATATATATATATATATATATATATATATATACATATATCACATAATTGAACACAAACACTATCCTATTGAGTGAGAGTTTAATATTGAACATGCTACTCAGGGTGTACAATATTCAAGCAGCCTGGTGTATTGCTGGGGAAAATCGATGGGAAATGACACTAATAGCTGTTCCTCAAACAATGCGAGAGCACTGGTTACATGACAAGGTAGTAATGTTAATGGATAGGATACCTTCCCATCATTACCATCATTAGACCCCGTTCCCTCACGTTTGTTCTGCGACCATGCAGCAGTACAAAGTATTCCGTCACCCTAATCTTGTATACTGTACGTATATGAACTAGGGTGTGTATTCACATACATACACACCTTCACTTCTTCAATTACATATTATATATATATATATATATATATATACACACACAGTATGTACTGGGCATATAAATATATATATATATATATACACACACACATACACACACACACACACACACATATATATATATATATATATATATATATATATATATATATATATATATATTTCACATATAAGAAACTTAATATGATTTATTGGTATAATAAATGTCAATCCTTCATAATAAACCAATGCAAAATATTTACAAACAACTATAGCAATTGGTAACAACAAACAACTTTATAATAAATCGAATAGTCTACCGGGTACACCAGTCTACTTACATAATAAATCAACCCATTTTACCCCTTTTGAATTGGTGACACCAGACCAATTCTATCAAATTTTTAAGGGTGGGGTTGCTAGCTCCAGAGGTCGGTCGGACAGGGGATTATCCATGACTCACCCTTCAGGACTCATCAAGCTCGCCACAATCAAGGCCTTCGCCACAATTGACCCTGCCCAGTCATACAAAACCTTTCGTAGCGGTCAGTTACCTTGTTACAACCAAAGCTATATTGTCTCTATTTACAACGGAAGCATTCACTTAACCGACAATGCCAAATAACTGTTCTGTTTATGGATGTCTGAATACCAAGAGAAAAACAAAAGGCAATGGTATTAAGTATTTTACGTTTCCTAGAGACAAAATTTTCTGTGATAAGTGGATACACGTGTGTTGCCGGTCTGATGAAATCAATCCAAAACATGCAGTGGTGTGTTCAGCTCATTTCACACCAGAGGACTACATTGATGATATGAAATCAAGGTTGCTGAATATTGAGAGCCCTAAAAATATGAGGTTATTGAAGAAAACCGCTGTCCCATCTGTACATTATTTAGTAAAACTCAAATAAAAGCAATTATAACAAAGAAGAGGGTAAGCGAATGGTGCAGTGAAGACATTGCATCTGCTTTAACTCTAAGAAGCATAAGTTCCAAATGTTACAAGTATCTGAGACTTAAGAAGGGGTTTCCATTGCCTTGTGAAACTACATTAAAAGAAAGAGCGAGTAGATTCTTGTGCGAGCCTGGGATTTTGACAAGTGTTTTGACATTATTACGTGCTAAAGCTGAAACTTTTACAGTAAATGAAAAAATAGCGGTATTAAGTTTGGATGAAATGTGTATTAGTAATGAATGGTGCTATGAAAAGGGTATGGATGTATTGTATAAGCCGCACAACAGTGTCTTGGTTTTTATGCTACAAGGTCTTGTAGGGAAGTGAAAACAACCCTTTTATTTTAACTTTGATGAGACAAATCTCAAGCCGTTACTATTACAAATCATAATGTATGTTGAGGCTGTTGGTTATCCCATTGTTTCTGACATGGGATCAGCCAATCTTCGCATGTGGAAAGAATTTGGCATTGATCCTCTTGTCAATAGGATTTCATTCAAGAACCCATGTGCTGACAGGGAGATATATGTTTTTGCGACGTTCCCCACTTGATCAAATTAGTCAGAAATAACTTAATTGATTCAAACTTTTATGTAGGCAGTGATTTAATTAATAACACAAGTATACGTGAAATGTTGTCAAAATCTAATACAGAATATGGACTGGCTTATAAAATTAATGAACTTCATTTATCTATTAATGGACAGCACAGGCAGCGTGTCAAGTATGCTGTGCAGTTATTATCCTCATCTTGTGCTAGTGCTTTAAGGTATTTGGGAAGTAGAGGTCTGTTGAACTCCAATAACTGGCAAGCTACCTCTGATTTTCTCTCACTGATCAACGACTGGTTTGATATAATGAATTCAAGCAACATGTATGGCGATATACCAGCGAGAAATGGCTTTGGGATCAATAAAGATTTTCAAATAAATACTTTGGAAAAGGTTATAATGGTAATGACTTCTTTAAAAGTAAAATCTCAAAAAATAAGGTGTCTATACAAATTTCAGAAGGGCATAATTCTTTCAAGTAAATCTGTTATTGGTCTTTCTAATATGGTTAAAGATGTTTTTAATGTAGATTATATCATGACTCAAAAGTTGAATCAAGACTGTGTAGAACATCTGTTTGGTTGCATAAGGCAAATGAAGGGCACATACGATCACCCCAATGCTGTTGAATTTAAGTTTAGACTGAGGTCATTGATTCTGGGGAAAGATGTAAAAATAATTAGTGAAAAAACGAACATCATTGCAAAGGGCAACAATTATGATATGTTGATAAAGGAATCTGCATGCAATTCCAAATACAGTGATGATAGAGAATTAGCATTAGAACTGTACTTGACCAGCTCATTGTTTAAAGATTTAGATTTTGAATGCCCCTCAGAAGATATAAACAATAAAATTCTAGATAAAGAAAACGAAAATCCAGCTGCCACTGTAATTGAAGATGAAGCTCTTAAATATATAGGTGGTTATATTGTAAAAAAGTTTTCTACAAAATATCCACAATTAGGAAGACAGATGAAAGAGTGTAAAAATTCAAATGAATCGTGGATTGGGATAGTAAACAGAGGTGAATTGTACATGCCATCAGATGAATTTTATTCTCAATTAATTGTGCTACGAGAAGTTTTCAACACAATCCACGGTTCATCACTTTTAGAAGGGAAATCGTGCAAAAAATCTCTTGTTGCTGAATTGCAACGATCAGGAGTAAAGGTCCCAGATGACATTATTGATTTTTTTGCAAAGATATCTATATATTTTAGACTAAGGTACTTAAATAATGCTATATAAATCAAGAAAAGAAAGACAAAAATTGAAAATGATCGGGGAGATGCTAGAAAAAAATTAAAGTTAAATATTTAGATATGTTTAAATAGTTTTTACATTTCAGGATGTTCAAGCAATGAATTTTTGTATTTAAAGTTAAATATTTAGATATGTGTAAATAGTTTTTATTTATGATTATATTTAAGTGTGTACATATTATTTTCATTAATAAAGGTTACAACTACAACCGAGTTTACTTCAATTCTCACTGATGAATTCACACTGCTGTACTGTCTACAGTATTATTTTATCAATAAAATTGTTTAGGCATTCTCAGAATTTTCTGATAACGGAAGTATCAAATTAAGTAGTCAAGAGGAAGAATAATTCAAAGGAAATAACAATAATGCCTTAATATACAAAGCCACGGCCTAACAGAGAATCACCAGTTGGAGCCGGAGTGACGTCACAGTCAGCCAGTGGCGAGAAGATGACAGTTCTGTCCGACCGACCTCTATATATTGGCCTTATATATTGGCCTTGGCCAGGGCACAAGCCACTCGTTGAAATACTACCGCTAGAGAGTTATTGTCCTTTGACTGCACAGACAGTTCTACATTGGATACATCTCTCTCGTTACGGCTCATTTTTCCTTTGCCTACACAAAAACCGAATACTCTGGTCTATTCTTTCCACAATTTCCCCTGTCCTCATACCATTGGCAAACAAATTTTCTTCGCTCAAGGGGATAATGTCTGCACTGTAATTGTTCGGTGGCTGCTTTCCCCTTAGCAGAGACTCTTTAGCTATGGTAAGCACCTCTTCTAGGAGAAGGACATTCCAAAATCAAACCATTGTTCTCTAGTCTTGGGTAATTCCATAGCCTGTGTACCATGGTCTTCCACTATCTTGGGGTACAATTCTCATGCTTGAAGGTTAATAAAAAAAAACGTGAGCTAAGCTCTGTACCACTCATCTACGACGCCAAAATAGCTTCATGCATCTTTTGAAGGGGGGCGGCAGGATTACCCTTCCTTATAACAAATTACTACCGCAATATCGTATGTCAACAGCGTAAATGTACGTGGGATGATCATTTTCTAATTATTTTGACGATCTTGTCGTCTTATTTCTGCATTTACATGACAAATTATTCATGTAATATTATTCTTTGCCATCTCACCACTCAGCGTTTTCTCCTTTTCTGTATTCTTTAACCTACACTTCACGTCCTGCTAATCGTTTCGTATATCACACTGAAGTTACCTCTATTTTGGAAACCTATACTTAAACAGCTCTCAGAGTTTAACATATTTCTAATCCAAGTATCTAATACAATTCATTTTCCCTAAGGACAAGATTAGCAGCAAAACAACGCGATTCTCGTCTTCGGTTGTACTAAGTAATTTCAAGTCAAGGAAGGAAAACAGCTGGTTCCAATATCTCCAAATTTAACTTGAAAGCAGAGCGTAACCTGTACAACGGCGTTATTTCGCAAGAGAAAGGAATCCGCGGAAAATACAGGACAGCCCCTATCCTTCAAGCCCCATACTTTCTCTATAGGAAGGGTCAATTATTTCTGCTCCGCTGTGTCAGCAAGATCTTTAGATTCAAAATGCATGTGCGGATTTCAAAGGGCCAAAGTGACATTTTCTGTGACCTGACCTGTCTTGGGCCTTTGTTGGTTAATCAGAATACAAAACAAAACCTTCTAATCTATGCTGGTAAAAGCAAGTTTAATATTTAGCAGTATGGTCTTAGATATTTGAGAGAAAAAAAAAAGATATAGCCTCGTTGAATCAATAGAACTTCAAAAGCTCAAAGTTGCAGCAAATGTTTTTATGTTGAACAGGGTGATATAAGTCTTATTTAGATTAAATATTAATTATTTGTTTTAATATTGTTAATGTTCTTTTAAACATTTTATTTCCATTTTTTCATTACTTCTGATATCGTTTATTTATTTCCTTATTTCCTTTCCACACTGGGCTATTTTTCCCTGTTGGAGCCCTTGGGCTAGCATCTTGCTTTTCCAACTAGGGTTGTAGCTTGGCTAATAATAATAATAATAATAATAATAATAATAATAATAATAATAATAATAATATGAATCTCGGCAAATCTTTCAGGGGTGAGATTGCTAGCTACATGCCCTTTCCGTTGACTCGAGCCCACACAGGTACCCATCTACATCTGCGCTGAATAGTACGCTAAAAGTCGGTTTGAAGGTTGAAAGCTGCTTAAGAATGGCAGAGGCAAGGGACAGTGACAATGTCCAAGCACAGGGGGGGGCCAACCTTTTGTTTCCCATGCACCAATTTTTTTCACTTCTAATTCTGATGCGCCATACAAACTCTAACTCCCTTTTCAATCCTTTAAATATTATGATTTGGAGATATTTGGCGGTTATGCATATAATCATTTGATATTTATATATATATATATATATATATATATATATATATATATATATATATATATATATATATATATATATATATATTAGTATCATTACTTTTTATGAGCAGACATGTTTTTTTTTTCTTTTATTATATCTGGGGTAAAGTGCGCCACTTATAATCGAGCAATGCGCCATATAATAGGTTGGCCACCCCTGTCCTAGCAGGATAATGCCATAGAGACTAATCATATACATATATACGATCAGTGTCCAAGCACCCTCTCCACCCAAGCTAGGACCAGGTATGGCCAGGCAATGGCTGCCGACGACTCAGCAAGTAGACCTATAGGCTCCCTCAAACCCTCCTTCCTTAGCTCATAAGAAGGTGAGGTTGTTGACGATACAAGAAACTATCGAGCTTGAGTGGAAGTTGAACCCCAATCCAGCAGCTCGCCAGGCAGGGTCATTTCCAATGGGCTACCACATAGGACCCCGAAAATGTAATTCCAGCGCTCTATCACTGAAATACGGTATAGATGATGGTGTGTGTGTGTGTGTGTGTGTGTGTGTGTGTGTGTGTGTGTGTGTGTGTGTGAACTCAAACCGCAAGCCTTTAAACAATAATTCATCTTTAGCAAAGTTTCAAGTTTCTTTCAAAAACCGGAATAAAAGCTATTTGTTGGACAAAGCCTTCGGCAAAGGAACGGCATAATGTTGAATCAAGTAATTTAAAAGAAAATATACGCGTGCAACAAAAATCTAACTACAACTGCCATTTGAAGTTTAAAATAAAAAAAAAGTATAAACACTTTCTAGCAGAGAGAGAGAGAGAGAGAGAGAGAGAGAGAGAGAGAGAGAGAGAGAGAGAGAGAGAGAGAGAGAGAGAGAGAGAGGTGGAAGCTGCAAACCCTCAATTTGATCTGACGTATTTTGAGATGAACTACTACGAAGACGAGATATTAATCTCATTCCTTCCGCACTCACTCAAACATTAGGCTTTGGATTCCTGACGTAAAACATTTGAATCCTAACCATTTCTATTTTCAATATTTTTTCCTTAATTTTCATAGTTCATAATCATACACACACAAATGCAAACAAATGTTAACTGAGTACAAATACCGACTTTTATAGTTAATTTTAGCCGGAGAGGGTAACATTATTTTACAAAGCTTTTTGATAGAATGACGAATAATGAAAGAAACTTGAATTCCTCTTACGTGAGATAAAATTAAAGGATATGTAAATGTTTACGTTTGGTATGCTGAATTTTCCATTAAGTCTTATGTTTTTTTAACATATATTCAAAGTATATCATTTACATGTTACATGTACTAAGCAAAGGAAACCGATAAAAAAAGACAACAAATCTAGTCCTTTAATAGTTTTGGATAAAGGAATAACCAACCTGCTTTTTGGATGAATAAAATCAAAACAGACGGAAAAGTACCATTAACAATGTCTATTAGGGTTGTTGCTTTTCTAATAATAATAATAATGATAATAATAATAATAATAATAATAATAATAATAATAATAATAATAATAATAATAATAATAATAGTTACCAGACGATATAAAATCTTCGGAAATATGAAAGAAAAGCAAATAATTTCGTGACCCCTACATTTAATGCTAGCTCCTTCAACACGCAGATCGAGAACCGAGAATGAGAACTGATTCAGCTTCCAAAGTACCAAATATTTGAGGTTTAAACAGATGAATATAATATCCTAGCCAAAACTTTATTTGTATAAAGCCATAAAATAATTGAGAACCTTTCTACTCCACTCTTCTACTTTGATAATCTTGGGTTAATTTTACTTATACTTCAATTTATATTCAAGCGATTTTCAGTAAAATATCCTTTATATTGCACTATTTAACTACACTAGATCATAGACTTAATAAATTTAATTTCAGTGCTACCAAGTCTCAAAATCAACATGGTTACGAAAATTTAATTAAGTTGAATAACAGATATTTGAAGCAATGTTTTTCATAGAGTTCATCAGTAATTCGTTACAGGGCAAAATGTAATTAACTTGCAAATGGTTAACTTAATTTGAAATGACAACAACAGAAATGTCATGATGAATATACTTAACGAAGTTACTTATTTAATAAATTCATCTACTGACCAATTGTACGGTTTCCACAGAAATTTGAAACCCTGCCCTCTTAAGTACCTGTTTTACCTAGCATTAACCATAATTCATCTATTAAATTATACATATCAGTTGCCACATTTAATTTATTTTTACTTGTTTCCTCTTTTCTTTCACACTTTTCGTTTATCTATATTGATTACAAATTCATACGCCCATATCTATATGTGGGCCTGTCTAACTACAATTAGGTTTTTTTTTTCATCTCAAGGCATTTCTTTTAGGATAGTTCATGTTTTCAACCTCTGTCCCAAGTAATATTAGTGTAAAGATATGCTAAAACTTTAGCAATCGCATTTGAGAGCACACATGCATACTGATCACTTGATGATTACAATTTGGCTAAAAATATCACCGCTTTGAAATTGTTCCAATCCCAACATAGGATGTATTCCCTCACTCCACCATATCCACTTCAAAGGAATCTTTGAGAGAGTGAGAGACAGAGAAGGGGGATATTTTACTCTATTTGTTTATAAACACTAAACGGACGCTACATCTTCAAAGGCCTGCACAAGAGAGAAAGCATTTGGCTTTGTCTATTCAATTTACCGCTTCATCATCAACGACAGAGAGAGAGAGATTCAAACTCAAGAACCACGAAGTCTAAAACAACAAGACATGAAACCCAGAAAAAAAAGGGTTGCAATCCAATTACGAACAGCCAAGAGCAGCTTTTAATAAACCAAGAATACTTTTTGATGCAAGCGGGAGGACCGCAATCCATCCATTTCACCCAAAATATGACGGTGCAGGCGGATATATGCACCTTTTAGATCAAAAGAAAAAAAAAAATCAAACACAGAATGCAATCTAGTTACATTCTCTCAGAGATATGCTCGAATATACGATTACCCCTCGAAATGCGAGGTGAAATGGAAACATTAGATGTAGGGGTGCGCTCATCTATATTTGGTGTGTACATTTACTTGGGTGTGTGTGCCTATATATATAAATATATATATATATATATATATATATATATATATATATATATATATATATATATATATATATATATAGACACACACGTTTATGTATGTATCTTTGAGTGAGTAAATCTATACCTGCAAATAAAAGAAATGTTCATACTCATCAAAATGTATATATGTATATGTATTTATTTATTATATATACATACGCACACATATATATACACACATATATATTGTCTGCATATATATATATATTAGGGTAAGGCAATTTTGGACAGAGGCAATTTTGGACAAGTAAGGCAAATATTGGACAGATACAATATCTCTAAAACTATTTATAATTTTCGAAAACTATAATGCTATTAGAAATTGCCCTACCTTCTACTTTATAAATATTACTATGTCTGGTTTTTAAAAAGTATTAAGTACCCCTACATAAATTGTTGAATATGGGTGTCCAATAATTGCCTCACCTTCATTTTAGGGTTTCTCAGAAATAATACATGAAATTATTTTTTCTAAAAACAAATTAGTGAATGAT
>NC_090726.1:54858769-54866269 GCF_036898095.1 Palaemon carinicauda | reverse complement strand
CATCTACAGATAGTTTGGATAGGTGCTGCTGAAGTTGGCGAGCTTTGAAGATCATAATCTAAGCGCCTTGAAGGATAATTTGCTTGCGGTTTAGCGACGATGTCCTATAATTTGATTGCATTGGTGGAAAGCGGTGAGCAACGTGTGTTTCTTCAAAATTCGGCATTGAAGATAGAACATATCAGGACGGCATTGGTAAAAATATTGTGTTGCTCTTCGTTGACTTTAGTATGATGGCGTATAGTGTATGCCGAGAAATCAATGGCATCCATGTCTTTACCCATCGCCCTTATAGGTAAAGATATGAAAGCCATCGATTTCTCCGAGGAATCTGACGAACCGAGGACAAACAGCACTGAAATGTCTCTTGAAATCTCGAAGGAGACTGGCGAACTAAGCAAAGATGATCTTGAAAAACTATAAAAGACAGAAGAGAATAGAGAAGGAAAACCTTTAAATGAAGAAGTATAAAAAATAGCCTTTAATTATAGAGGTAAGTCACCTAAAAACTGAGGTCAAATAGCCTCTACTATTAGCAGTTAGTCGCCTTAAAACAGGTCTCAAAGAGCCCCTAGTACTAGAAATAAAGCACCCAAAAATAAAGGTCAAAGAGCTTTTAATGTTAGAGGTAAGGGGATTAGAATAAAGGTCAAAGAAACTCTAATGCTAGAGTAGAGCACCTCAAAATAAGAGGTCAAAGAACCTCTAATGCTAAAAGTAAGGAGCCTCAAAACAGAGGTCAAAGAGCCTCTAATGTTAAAAGAAAGGAGCCTCAAAATAGAGGTAAAAGAGCCTCTAATGCTAATAGTAAGGAGCCTCAAAATAGAGGTCAAAGAAACTCTAATGCTAAAAGTAAAGAGCCTCAAAACAGAGGTCAAAGACCCTCTAGTGCTAAACGCAAGAAGCCTCAAAATAGAGGTCAGAGCCTCTAATGGTCAAAGTAAGGAGCCTCAAAATAGAGGTCAAAAAAAGCCTCTAATGCTTAAAGTATGGAGCCTAAAAATAGAGGTGAAAGAGCCTCTAATGCTAAAAGTAAGGAGCCTCAAAATAGAGGTCAAAGAGCCTCTAATGCTAAATGTAAGGAGCCTCAAAATAGAGGTCAAAGAACCTCTAATGCTAAACATAAGAAGCATCAAAATAGATGTCAAAGACCCTCTAATGCTAAAAGTAAGGAGCCTAAAAATAGAGGTCAAAGACCCTCTAATGCTAAAAGTAAGGAGCCTCAAAATAGAGGACAAAGACCCTCTAATGCTAAAAGTAAGGAGCCTCAAAATAGAGGTCAAAGACTCTCTAATGCTAAAAGTAAGGAGCCTCAAAATAGAGGTCAAAGACCCTCTAATGCTAAAAGTAAGGAGCCTCAAAATAGAGGTCAAAGACCCTCTAATGGTAAATGTAAGGAGCCTTAAAATAGAGGTCAAAGACCCTCTAATGCTGAAAGTAAGGAGCCTCAAAATAGAGGTCAAACAGCCTCTAATGCTATAAGTATGGATCCTCAAAATAGAGATCAAAGAGCCTCTAATGCTATAAGTATGGATCCTCAAATTAGAGGTCACAGAACCTCTAATGCTAAATGTAAGGACCCTCAAAATAGAGGTTAAAGACCCTCTAATGCTAAAAGTAAGGCGCCTCAAAATAGAGGTCAAACAGCCTCTAATACTATAAGTATGGAGCCTCAAAATAGAGATCAAAGAGCCTCTAATGCTATAAGTATGGATCCTCAAATTAGGGGTCACAGAACCTCTAACGCTAAAAGTAAGGAGCCTCAAAATAGAGGTCAAAGACCCTCTAATGCTAAAAGTAAGGCACCTCAAAATAGAGGTCAAAGACACTCTAATGCTAAAAGTAAGGAGCCTCAAAATAGAGGTCAAAGACCCTCTAATGCTAAATGTATGGAGCCTCAAAATAGATGTCAAAGGCCCTCTAATGCTAAAAGTAAGGAGCCTCAAAATAGAGGTCAAAGACCCTCTAATGCTAAAGGTAAGGAGCCTCAAAATAGAGGTCAAACAGCCTCTAATGCTATAAGTATGGATCCTCAAATTAGAGGTCACAGAACCTCTAATGCTAAAAGTAAGGAGCCTCAATATAGAGGTCAAAGACCCTCTAATGCTAAAAGTAAGGAGCCTCAAAATAGAGGTCAAAGACCCTCTAATGCAGGAGATATTGCACCTCAAAATCGAGGCCAAAGACCCTCTAAAGCTAAATATAAGGAGCCTCAAAATAGAGGTTATAGAGCCTCTAACGCTAAAAGTAAGGAGCCTCAAAATAGGTCAAAGAGCCTCTAATGTTAAATGTAAGGAGCCTCAAAACCGAGGTCAAAGAGCCTCTAATGCTAAAAGTAAAGAGCCTCAAAATAGAGGTCAAATACCCTCTAATGCTAAACCTAAGGAGCCTCAAAATAGATGTCAAAGACCCTCTAATGCTAAAAGTAAGGAGCCTCAAAATAGAGGTCAAAGACCCTCTAATGCTAAAAGTAAGAAGCCTCAAAATAGAGGTCAAACAGCCTCTAATGCTATAAATATGGATCCTCAAATTAGAGGTCACAGAACCTCTAATGCTAAAAGTAAGGAGCCTCAAAATAGAGGTCAAAGACCCTCTAATGCTAAAAGTAAGGAGCCTCAAAATAGAGGTCAAAGACCCTCTAATGCAGGAGATACTGCACCTCAAAATCGAGGTCAAAGACCCTCTAAAGCTAAATATAAGGAGCCTCAAAATAAAGGTTAAAGAGCCTCTAACGCTAAAAGTAAGGAGCCTCAAAATAGGTCAAAGAACCTCTAATGTTAAATGTAAGGAGCCTCAAAACCGAGGTCAAAGAGCCTCTAATGCTAAAAGTAAAGAGCCTCAAAATAGAGGTCAAAGAGACTCTAATGCTAGAAGTGAGCAGCCTCAAAATAGAGGTCAAATACCCTCTAATGCTAAACATAAGGAGCCTCAAAATAGAGGTCAAAGAGCCTCTAATGCTAAAAGTAAGGAACATCAAAACAGAGGTCAAAGACCATCTAATGCTAAACGCAAGGAGCCTCAAAATAGAGGTCAAAGACCCTCTAATGCTAAAACTAAGGAGCCTCAAAATAGAGGTCAAAGAACCTCTAATGCTAAACATAAGAAGCCTCAAAATAGAGGTCAAAGACCCTCTAATGCTAAAAGTAAGAAGCCTCAAAATAGAGGTCAAACAGCCTCTAATGCTATAAATATGGATCCTCAAATTAGAGGTCACAGAACCTCTAATGCTAAAAGTAAGGAGCCTCAAAATAGAGGTCAAAGACCCTCTAATGCTAAAAGTAAGGAGCCTCAAAATAGAGGTCATAGACCCTCTAATGCAGGAGATACTGCACCTCAAAATCGAGATCAAAGACCCTCTAAAGCTAAATATAAGGAGCCTCAAAATAGAGGTTAAAGAGCCTCTAACGCTAAAAGTAAGGAGCCTCAAAATAGGTCAAAGAGCCTCTAATGTTAAATGTAAGGAGCCTCAAAACCGAGGTCAAAGAGACTCTAATGCTAGAAGTGAGCAGCCTCAAAATAGAGGTCAAGGAGCCTCTAATGCTAAAAGTAAGGAGCCTCAAAATAGAGGTCAAAGAACCTCTAATGCTAAACATAAGAAGCCTCAAAATAGAGGTCAAAGATCCTCTAATGCTAAACGTAAGGAGCCTCAAAATAGAGGTAAAAAATCCTCTAATGCTTAAAGGAGTCTCAAAATAGAGGTCAAAAGCAAAAAAGCAGTATCACTGATTGAACCCCCCCCCCCAAAAAAAAGGAGAAAAACACTAACCCTTCTTTTCACCGCATCTCCTTTGTTTGCTCACCCTTCGGTGAAAACCTACTGTACAGTAATTGGACAGATTTTTAATTGTTGATAATTTTCTTAAAAAAGATGAGCTTATTTCTTTTACATAAACGGCTATGGTGCTTAGCACATATTTATAATGCAAAACATAAAAAAAGAAATTCCTAACATAGAAGTCCCTGTTCAATTGTGGAAATGTAACTGATCCTGAATATCATTATACAGATGCATAGCCAATTTTCTGAAAACTTGAACGCACACGCGTTGACACACACACACACACATATATATATATATATATATATATATATATATATATATATATATATATATATATATATATATATATATATATATACAGTATATATATATATATATATATATATATATATATATATATATATGCATATAAACATTATATAAATTAGGATCCTAGCCATGCTTCTACGTCCAAAGCCATTACACCTCAAATAAGATAAGTTCACGTTGGTATACTGTACCTTTGCCCTGAGGTATATGGAGAGTAACTCAACCTTACTTTACGCTTTGCGATCTTACGTTAACTTGTCATCCATGGCTGATATCATTGAGATTCATCTTAATAACCCAATTTCTCTATTCTGGTTCCTTTTAAACTGCTTAAACTCTTTTCTGAACTATGCATATTCAAAGCAAAATACACAACTGTACTCATTTCATTAAGAGCTATTTGTTGTGGTGACCGGTAGGTCTGGTGAACGCCAGACTGGGGTTAGAGTCCCGCCCAAACTCGTTAGTCTCTTTGGTCGCTGCAACCTCACCATCCTTGTGAGCTAAGGATTGGGTGGTTTGGGGGAGCCTATAGGTTTCTCTGCTGAGTCATCAGCAGCCATTGCCTGGCTCCCCTTGGTCCTAGCTTAGGTGGAAAGGGGGGATTGGGTGCTGATCATATATGTATATGGTTAGTCCCTAGGGCATTGTCCTGCTCGATATGGCAATGTGCTGATCATATATGTATATGGTTAGTCCCTAGGGCATTGTCCTGCTCGATATGGCAATGTCACTGTCCCTTGCCTCTGCCATTCATGAGTGACCTTTAAAACGTTCCACAACAACTACAGTTATATCATATATTTCTTGTTCTCGCGTGATGGAAAAAAAATCAGAACACCTTATGATTAATTGGCCTGCTCGATAGGGCAATGTCACTGTCACTTGCCTCTGCCATTTATGAGCGGCCTTTAAACCTTTAATGAGAAATAAATATGTTCATGCTTTCGTCTAAATGCTTTAGAGGGTAAGGGCAATATACCTCGAGTATTTAGCATTTCTAAGTTTATTGGACCTCAGAAAATATATAAACTAATCGTCAACACCCATTTTCGCTATTATTTTTCATTTTGTTCGTTTTCTCCACCGTAATTATTGATAAAACTACAAGAACTAGAACGTCAATAAAGCTACAATACAGAAGTTCAACTCATGATACATCAGAACTCAGTTTAGAATTCACTCCTCAATTTTATATATATGGCTAATTTATTCTAATTTTGTTAGAGCTCTTAATAAATAAAATTTTTTCACTATCGTTTATTCGTATTTCTCTATTTCCTTCGCACTCTGCTGCGTTCACTGGTAAACTCTAGAGCTTGTAGGATTGTTTCCCCAATAAGCTTTATAGCTTGTCTTTTCATAATAATAATAATAATAATAATAATAATAATAATAATAATAATAATAAGGTCGGATTTCAAATATCACATTAACATAACCGAAAATCCGTCTTATTCGAAGGAGACTTTCTGGAAATTTACTTTTAAACCTCTGACGTCACAACTTATCACATTTCTCAAGAATGCAGTCGTGTTAACCTTCTTCGACATGTCATGAGTTGATACAATTTTGACATCGTTAAATGAATCTTCGGAGCAAGAAGGATCTCGTGTACATTTTCGTGTTCAATTTCCAAATGGATAAGATATTATAATAACTTTTTTTATATCTTTTGTTTTACATATTTGCAAACGTACTTCTTAAAAGTCATGCGCTTAACATTTAACCTTAATAGTTAAAAAGTCTTCAGCTTAAAATTTAACATTAATAGTTAAAAAGTCTTCAGCTTAACATTTAACCATCTTATTTAAAAAGTCTTCAGCTTAACATTTAACCTTAATAGTTAAAAAGTCTTTAGCTTAACATTTAACCTTCATAATTAAAAAGTCTTCAGTTTAACATTTAACTTTAATAGTTAAAAAGTCTTTAGCTTAACATTTAACCTACATAGTTAAAAAGTCTTCAGCTTAACATTTAACATTAATAGCTAAAAAGTCTTCAGCTTAACATTTAACCTTAATAGTTAAAAGTTTATGAACTTAACAATTAACCTTAATATTTAATATTTTTGGGTTCTGTTAATATACTATGAATATAATATCCACTCTGACAAGAAAAAGCATGAGCATAAAAATTGAGACTGAAAAGCAAAACATGTAATAAGGTTCCCCTTCATAAAAATTCAACATTAATATAATACATGTTGACAAACATCAACACTTTGAAAAATAATTTTCTGAGGAAATTCTGACGTGCTTAGTTACATCTTAATATTGCCTCTTATGTTTATAAATTTTTCTTGCCAGTATTATAAAAGGTGTTGAAATAAAAATGAACCTGATATTGAACTAACTATTTACTCAAATAATCTGTCCCTCAACACGAGTAAAAATATTCGAGTTTGTTTATTCAAAAGGCAACATGCACATGAATCGATACATAGAGTAAATATCTAGAATAAATATCCCCTTTCTTCTTATACTGTTTTATTGTCTTAAAGAAATATATTAAAATATTCTACTTTATATAAAATCCTGATAATGTCTAAAGGTAACAAGAGGGGCACTCAGTAGAGCGCAGACCTCGCCGCAGCAGCTTATTTCTAGACCTTTTGCTTGACCTTGACCTTGACCTTAACATGTATTAATTGGCATGGATTTTCATACACTCAAATATGACGTTGTACTTATAGCTGATTACGTGAACAGGACATTTTGCTTGACCGTGACCTTGACCTTCCAAAATTTAATCATTCTTAACTTTTTACATAACAGTCAGACCCTCCAAGTTTCATTACTCTACAATTAAAACTGTGGCTAGGAAGCTGGTCATAAACAAACAAAAACACACAAACAGGGGGTAAAACATAACCTCCTTCCAACTTCATTGGCGGAGGTAATAACTATCAGTATTTTCTAAGGATGATGGATAAACATTCCTCTATTTCTCCTACTGTAGAATTTAACTAAAGTTTCCTTCCTCTGGACATAAGAAACGTATAAAAAATATGGCAAATAAACTAAAACACTGTTCAAACAATCGTAACTAAATGAACAACGAAAAATTTTGTGAGTTAAATGTCTTTTCTGAAATGAGGAAGCTTTGTTTGAACTCCTAAATAATTTGTATGCGCTTCCAATGAAAGCTGAAGACCATTTCCTTTCCCCCTTTCAATGCGCCAATCAATCGTCCCGGAGGAGCCAGGACATGATTGACAATTCTCAACTGTGGATTTCTCGATCTAAGCAAGACTAAATAAAGTTAATCTTTCTTATTTCCTAATAGGTTTACTGCATGTGTATTGATTATAAAATATGCTATGCCTTCGGATAAGTTATAAGTCATTAGCTAATCTTTTTTTACAGCTACTGTTCAACCTTGGAGAGAGAGAGAGAGAGAGAGAGAGA
>NC_090726.1:54851269-54853769 GCF_036898095.1 Palaemon carinicauda | reverse complement strand
TGTGTGTGCGCGTGTGTGTGATGTGTGAATATATTTGAGTATATACAGAAACACATTTACATGATGCAAGGGAGAATACACGTTCATTGGTGTAGACTTTACCTGTTATAAATCCCGTCATATATAAACGAGTTTATGTGGGTTTCTATATACGCTTGGCAAACGGAACGTAATTTAATAAAAAAAAATCAATTTCATTGCAATAGAAATATTTCTAACAATTAACAATCACCGTATAAAAATTCAAGTAATCGGTACTTAGGAATACTTTGAGTGGAATTTCACCCAAGAAAATGTATGGAGACATGCATACAAATAAACAATACGTATGTAAACTATTTGAAATACACAGAAGAGTTTTGATATTTAGGAAAAAGGTAAAATTTAATTCAAGCACCAAAACATGCTAGGAAAAACACAACGCAAAAACAAAATAAGAGAATCTGTTATAAAATGGGAAAGGTATTGTATTTTAAGGTACGACTTTCCAATTTCCGATACCAAATGGTAAAATTTACGAAATCAGAGGAAGGGAAGTGGGGGTGGGGGAAGCTATGCAGTAACAGAGACAATAATGGTCCGTATAAGCACAATTAAAGAGACGTGAATTTCTAAACACAAAGTTCCCGAGAGATCTAATTAGCGCCCTCATCAGCCAAGTGCAGCATCTTGACAATCCAATTAAAGTCATTAACTCTCCTAAATAATGAAGTGCAATAAATGAGATTTCACGGACGCCATCTATCAATGGTAATTCATGCAAAAAAAACAAAAAAACATTAATGACCACTACATTCGCATTCGCCTAATACTTCTTTTTTAACTGTATTTTGTACACAAAAATACACACATGCACACACAAACACACACACATACAATATATATACATATATATATATATATATATATATATATATATATATATATATATATATCGAGAGAGAGAGAGAGAGAGAATAATATATATATATATATATATATATATATATATATATATATATATATATATGTGTGTGTGTGTGTGTGTGTGTGTGTGCGCGCGTGTGTAGGCACAGTTGTTCAAACGAAAGTGAACGATGAACGTACAAGATTAAAGATGCTCCAGCCTAAGGTTTATGTTAATCAAATTACGAGAATCATTCCTACCGTTTTACTTTCATATTTAGCACCTATTCGAAGTGGTGATAAATTCTTATTTCATACTTCCCGTTCATGACGAGAAAAAAAAAATAACACTGAAATAGAAATGGAATTAGCAACAGAATAGCGTAATACCATTTTCTTTCTGTGCGGAAAAAAAAATATATATAATTTACTCGTGCTGAAAACTAAAAATTATTCTACAAAAAAAGAACTGAAAATACTGCTCTTTTGCGAGGGATAATGACACCAACACGAAAAAAAAAAATTGACGGTATAAAAGTGGCTCTAAACGAAAATAAGATAATGGTCACTTCCACGTTTAAATTGCGAAACGTGTAGAGCTTCAGTACGGAAAACTTTAACGTTAGCTAATTCATACACCAAATGAAACGTTCAGCAGCAAAGTTTCAGTCTTTCTACAGTCATACACTCATGTGCTTTCTAGATGTCAAGTTCTAACCTTAAAATACCTACTCAGCCCCATCTATCAACTCAACTCTCAGGTTTAAGAGGCAAGAGACAGTGACATTCAAGCAGGACAATGCCCTAGAGACTGACCATATATGCATATGATCACCAGCCAAGCCCCCTCTCCACCCAAGCTAAGACGAACGAGGGCCAGGCTATGGCTACTGATGACTCAGCAGGTACCCCTATAGGCTTCCCCAAACCCATTATACTTGGCTCAAAAGGATGGTGAAATTGCAGCGACCAAAGGAACTCACGAGTTTGAGCGGGACTCGAACCCCAGTCTGGCAATCGTTAACAATGGGCCACTACAAGCCTTCTCTTCTTTTTCATACTAGCACTTCCGAATTATTCAATATTTCCACCCAAATCGGTCTACCATTCTTCAAGAATTGTTCTCCTGTCTGGTCTCCAGCTGCTAACACTCGTCTTAATTTGTTGGACAAAAGCTCGCACTTTATTGAATTCTCATCTGAATATTAGTCTTTGGGTCCGTTGTTCAGTTAGTTCTTTGTGATTTTGGCAGAATTTATTTTTCGTAATTCTAAGTTTTTTTTTTTCTTTTTTTTCCCCAACTAAGGTTGGTGCTTTTCTAGAATTCTCCCTAAAATAATTAAGAGTAAGTATCTGTATATATATATATATATATATATATATATATATATATATATATATATATATATATATATATATATATATATATTTCCGACACGGTGAGCGGCAACGCCATACGTATGACTAATTGGTCTCTCCCCGAATCTGTGTGTACTTGCATATATATTCAAATATTTTGCCGTCACTTTTGACGGGTCCCATACACTAGTGTTAGTATGTATATGTGTGTATATATATATATATATATTATATATATATATATATACATATATAT
>NC_090726.1:54838769-54841269 GCF_036898095.1 Palaemon carinicauda | reverse complement strand
TGCTCCATCATTTCGCAGCCCGTTGCAACTTCGCTTTCTGCTTGAAAGGAGAATATAATTGGAACCCTGTTGATTGTTCAACGTTGGCCTTTGGAGGGAGCTGCTTACATCTTTAGCTATTATGAGTCTGCTGTAGTTTCTTTCCCGATGAAAGATCTGGGTTTCGTCAATTACTTTTTTCACGAAGTTATTTCGGTCGTAGATATCAACATAGTGCTGCTGTATTGCCTTTTGATTTCTGTGGGCCAACAAACTACTTCGGGGTGAGTATGCCCAATGTAGTCTTTTAATTGAGATTTACACATCTCCTCTGGCCATGAAAACTTTAGACTTCCTCTAATCCTCCAGGGGTGGTACTGTTCTTCATTACAAGAACAATAATTAGGTTGCGATTGCTTTATATTTTACGCTTCACCTTTTGATAATGAGGCTTTCCGGGTAACACCTCGATTGATGAATCCTCGCTGTGGGCTGTTGACTTTCTATTTATAGCCGCTTCCATCACGATATCTGGATATCCGTAAATGGATATTAGTTGTTGAATTCAGTTTAATTCAGCGTCTACATCTTTTCCAGATGTGCTGTGCGTGAATGATCTTTTGGACTGTGGTTGTGCATTGGTATGGTCGCTAGGCGTCATCTATATACAGACTGTCAATGCCAAGTGAATTCCAGCCTTCCAGATCTAAATGGAATAACCTACAAGATGCACAGATAATTGGTCTTATTGGATTTCCTGTGTTACACGTTTTAATTAAAGCATATCAATAAAAAAAATCATGCTCCAGTAGAAATCAAATGATCAAATAAGAATTTTTCCTCCATCTAGAATAGAATTTGAGTCCTCTAGGAGATTAAGTAGAAACATCTAAATATGCGGTTTTATTTATGATAACTATCACATTAGCCTTGTCTGTTTTTGTTTTATAAGTCACTGTAATTGACCGTTTTCATGATATTAAGTGTGCTAAAAAAGTTGTGAAATTACAGGATTTGCAGATCCCATAGCAGAATACATTAGGCCTTTAGCAATGGTAATATTGCATTGGAGAATTTTCTTGTTTTTTTTTCCAATTTGAAGGTCTAATATATTGTTTATGGTCTTTCTATGCCTGACTATGACAGCAAATTTTCTTAGTTAGTCAATCCATCGTCTTCTCTTCCTTCCCCTACTCTGTTTGCAATTTCTACGGATTCTAACAGGATTTCTACTTTCAACACACACACATACATACATAAACACACATACACACATACTGTATATATGTGTATATATATATATATATATATATATATACATATACATATATATATATTTATATATATACATATCTATCAGAGAGAGAGAGAGAGAGAGAGAGAGAGAGAGAGAGAGAGAGAGAGAGAGAGAGAGAGAGAGAGAGAGAGAGAGAGAGAATCCCTTCAAACCTTCAAATGTTGAAAAATAAAGTAGAAAGAGGAAACATAAAACTGACGATGAATGGGAGATCCGCTTCCAAAAGGCGTGACAGGCAAAAAATTACGATAAAATTCTATGAAATTTTTCAAGCTTTAAGCAAGACTACTGACTGGAGTCTGGAAAGAAAGTTGAACAATCAGTTCGTGCTTAAACTAATGATAATTATCTGGTTAACATAATGATAACTCTAACGATAATTATAAGAAAAGCAGAGGTATTTTTAGCTGAAAATAAAAGAATTCATGCAATAAAAATGAGGTAAGGCCTATTAATTTTGTCCCGAATGGGAAAAATGGTTCTAAATATAAGAAAGCAACTGCGTAAAATTAAAAATCTCACTCTAAACAACATTTTAAATTGTATAATAAAAAGTATCAAGATAAAAAACAACCTACTTGTTTACCGAATCTCGTGCTGCAGGTCGAAAAGTGTGGCAGGCCCTTCCCCCCACCCCCTCCCTTCCCCTTCCTAAATCTAGTCTCAAGAAGAGCACCTCTTCCACATTAAAGTTCTTAATTATATGTCTCGTGGAATTTACAGACCTTCAGCTGATGAGTGTGTTTTTGTGTTAGCTTTTCAGGGAGCTCTAATGGCGTTGGGAGATTCCGAGAGGAAGAAAACACCCAAAAGGAAATTAAGACAGAGAAATGGAAAAGTAGAAAATTGAAAAGTAGAAAGATTTGGGGAAAAAAAACTATTTAAGAGAGTTTTTGCCATAAACAATAACAACAGTGCACTCCTCCTCCCCCTTTCCGCCGTCCAACCCTTATAAATATTTTACAAAAATATATATGAAATAAGGATATTAAAACGAAAGGGAGAAATGCATTAACTGTGAAAGGAAATAACAGAACCAGCAAAGGAAATAGAAGTAACAATGAAAAGTCGATGAATATGAAAATGAACCAGGATGTGATGCATACAAGTGTTTTCACCAAATGGATAGCAAATGAAATATTAACCGGTACAAAAAAAGTGAGGGGAACTACGTTATATCACGGAAAAAATCCGAAGGAATAATGAAACCGGAAGACGAAAAGT
>NC_090726.1:54823769-54831269 GCF_036898095.1 Palaemon carinicauda | reverse complement strand
ATATATATATATATATATATATATATATATATATATATATATATATATATATATATATATATATATATATATATATATATATATATATATGAGAAAATCTCCAGTCGGTAGAGACACGTGTAGAAAGTACTCCTACTATTGGGACGTGAGAAGTATTCATATCGTAATATATATATATATATATATATATATATATATATATATATATATATATATATATATATATATATATATATGAGACCTGACCCTTACTGCAAGGTTTTTCTCTTCTCTAGAATACAGAATAAAGTTAATACAAACAATTGAAACGTTCAAGTACGCCATTCGCTCTTTCAACTTCTACAGTATATCATTCTCTCCATAGCCCCTCCTTGGACATCACAGAGGGAAACAGAGGGGAACGGGGAACCCCGTGGGTGCTGGTGCAGCCACTACCGTCACAGCAAGGGCCACCACCAACCACTACCATCACAAACCACTTGAATCGCCCAGCAACCGTGAGCTCTGAAGTACCTGAAGGAGATGGTGGATGAGGCTCTTGGCTACGGGGATGAAATGGTAGGGGAGGAGAGGGGGAGGGGTTGGAAGCCAGGGTATCGCGTGGGTTAATACAACTAGCTTTTGAGAGAGAGAGAGAGAGAGAGAGAGAGAGAGAGAGAGAGAGAGAGAGAGAGAGAGAGAGTTGCAAATAAAACATATTAAAATTCCCACATCACAGAATAGTGATCTTGAAACGAATTAAAGAATTAAAAGAAAAAATGAATGATCACCACAGAAAATACAAGACGAGACTATAGAAACAGTCTTGATATAGCACTTCTCTTATCTATGGATGTTATTTCATCTTTAAGGTAAGTTAATTTCATGAAATGTACCCCTTGGGGAAAAGAAGAGACAGTCGCCCGTATTTTTTTTCTATTTCTTTTTTCTTTTGATAAGAGGAAAGATGAGTGAAAGAAGAGTGATGGCAGGTAGGTAATAATTTGGAAAGTTAAGTATATGTAAGTGAAATGCAAAGTGTGGTTCGGCCACAATTCTGTTTATAAAGAGGTACACTTTTCTTGTTATCGTTTTAAAGTTAGCGTAACCCAGAAATGGGAGTTGAACAGTCTCATGGCCTAGTAGGATTTTAACATTTTAATGCCAAAATTGGGATATATTTGTAATCTTTTTTGCTCCGTTCAATAAGACAGTAACTATATGCGTCTGTACCTTAAACATTGTAGGGCATTAATAATATTGATACCAACATTAAAAGAAGAAAGTCAACCGTTAATCCATAATGAAATTATAAGTAGTTTTCACCAAAAAAAAATCTTATTTACATTATCATTTTCATTTACTAATATTAGTAAAATTGTGATATAGCAAATAAAGTCCCAGATATTAGTGGAAAATAGCCTCTCCCTCACATCCAGTCTCACAGACCATCCATTTTAACCCTTTTTGCAAGGGGGAAGAGGTCTTAACCTGGCGCTTGACGCCCATATCTATAAAAAATCTTGTTTCGTGTTTTCTATAAACAGTATCTCCTCTTTTCTGAAATGTTGCAATTCAACTTGCTTTAGTTAGGGGGAAAGGGTTTTCCAATTCATCCCTTCGATATATTAGTGCTGTTCGTTTAGAGATTTTAATCATATTCAGAATTCGATAGTTTAATATATTAGCCTTCATACGATGCCTTGGGGATTACAATAAATTGAAATAGGCTTGAAATCTTTGATAAATTTTTAGCAATTGCATACGTAAGTAAATGAGATTAGAAAGTCCTCTCATGAGAGAGAGAGAGAGAGAGAGAGAGAGAGAGAGAGAGAGAGAGAGAGAGAGAGAGAGAGAGAGAGAGAGAGAGAGAGGAAACTTTACCTAAAAATTCCTATTTTATTTTTCCGATATTTTTCTTTGCGGTCTACATTTATGAAAACCAAAATGGTGCTATCTTAGTTTGTTAAAATGGACGCTAAGGAGTTTCTCCACACATCCAGCCTTTTACGAAACCTCTTAGGGAAGCTATTCAAAGAGATAACTTTCCAAAGTTAGCATCTAAATTCGACAATGATGATATAACTTTCCCTTTAATCAAAATGCAAGTTTAATGAGCACAGTAACACTCCCCTTAACAACTAAAGGATCCATATTATTAAAGTAAAAACACTGGCCCTTTCAAAACGACAGGAGGTATTCCGCAGGAACATTTAGTTTAGAAAAATTTCTCCAATTAGCCGTTTTTATCCTCTAAACTTTCCCTTTGTTGCTTTCACTTCTCCATACAATTCTCCCAACATTAGTGGCTATTGTGACCAAAATATTGTCTCTTCTCCCCCTCGCAATCCTTGGAAATTGAATTCTGCTGAATGTTCAACTTCCATTCAATACTCATTTCTATAAAATTATTATACAGGGTTGTGGTGGCCTTATGGAAACGTCCCTGCCTTGCGTTCTGCCGGATTCGGGTTCGAGACCCGCTCGAGCTCGATACTCACCATCCTAGTGAGCAAAGGATGGAGGTTTGTGGGAGCCTATAGATCTACCTGCTGAGTCATCAGCAACCATTGCCTGGCCCTCCCTGGCCCTAGCTTATATGGAGAGAGGGCTTATGCGCTGATCATATGCATATAGTCCTGCTAGCTAGGACATTGTCACTGTCTTGTCTCTGCGATTTAAGAGCGGCTTTTAAACCTTTAAAGTTAGTTGCCTCAAAATCTATTGTTCATAAACGATGAAACAACTAGATACCCTGAGGACAATGAATCATGTGCACCATTACAGAAGCATCTATAGAATAACATTATTGGTTTATCCGGTAGGATTCGACAATAGCCATTACTCATAATTCAAGTTTGCCTACGAAAACTGAAACGCCTACATGTATATGAAAAATTTCCTATTTCTCTCTCAAATAGGCAATCTTCACCCTTTGAAGAAGCTTTTTATTAAATATTCATAAAAAATAGGAAACAAATTAATACTCAGTTTACGAAGTTGATGATGTCTCCCTAATAAAAACTCTTCCCATCACCGCAAATTTCAAAGCTGAAAAAAATTAACAATAAAAGAACGATTAACAAACTCCATTACCGAGGCAACGAGATTAAGTAATACCACATAATTAGCAAATACATTAACTCGTAAAACGGCGCATAACCCAAAATTTTACCGACGTACATGGCTTGGTACGACGCAAAATGACATGGCCTCAAGTAACAAGGATGTTCCTCATCACAACGTTTGATAAGACTTATCACAGGACTAATGGCGGAGAGGTGGGACAAGATACCAATAGTGTACAGATGGCAGGTGACTGATGGTATATACGGACTATACTGATAACTGATACTAACGCGTCATGATAAGGATTGTTATTATCATCATTGTGTGTGTGTCAGAGAGAGAGAGAGAGAGAGAGAGAGAGAGAGAGAGAGAGAGAGAGAGAGAGAGAGAGAGAGAGAGAGAAATATTTCAAAATCTTCTGAAAGAAAAAATTAGGCTAATTATGTCACACTACTCAATATCATTTTTAAATTCATTATTTTTCATATTCGTAACATTAACAGCAAAAATCTATGAAAGCAGTATATATAAAAGTATGTCAAGAAATTTTTGAGAGTTCTGACTTGAAAAATTAACACATATGTGACTCACGGTTTTGGCTATATCCGTGATGAGCCTGAAGTTCACAAATATTGAAGATTAAGGGATATCATGATAATACTTCCAATTACGATAAGATAATACAAGATTTATCATGAAAAAGTAATAATTATTATTATTATTAGTTACTAAGTTAACCTTAGTTGCAAAAGCAGGATGCCAAGGGCTCCAACAGGGAAAATTGGCCCTGTGAGAAAAGTAAGTAATAAACTATATATGATAAGTAATGTATAAAGAGTATGATATATCTTTAGATCAACGTTAAAATAAATATACACAAACTATGCAGACAAACTCATGTCAGCCTGTTCAAAATAAAAACATTCGCTGCAAGTTTGAACTACTGAAAGTTCTACCGATTCAACGATCTGATTAGGAAGATCGTTCAACAATTTATTCGCAGCTGGAATAAAACCTGTAGAATATTGTGTAAGATAAAGCACTTTGGTGGAAAAGGCATGACTATTATAATTAAGTGCATACCTAGTATTACGTGCAGGATGGCACTATATGAGAAGATATAAATGCAAAGGATGATCAGTTGCGAAAAATCTTACGCAACATGCAGAAAAACTAACCAAATGATGGTGCTAGAGATTAATTTCAAGATCGGGAAAAGGAAATTTAATAAGCCAAAAGTTTTTGTCCAATAAATTAAGATAAGATTCAGTAGCTGAAGATCAGGCAGGAGAACAATACTCGAAACAAAGAAAATGAAAAGATTAAAACGTTTCTTCGAAATAGATTGATATATGGAAATCTTTAAAGACTTTCACAATAAGCAAACATTTTGTGCCCTTGAAAAATAAACTGACCAAAAATGCTTAAAGAATCCCAGCTACAATTTTAACGGAGTTGTACAGTACATAGGTAAAGAAGCATTATCAAAGCAGAGATGTGGATGTTGAGGAGTACTGTCCTCAACCCACTTTTGTTACTATTATTATCATTATTAATATCATTATTATTATTATTATTATTATCATTATCATTATTATTATTATCACTATTATTATTATTGTTATTATAATTATCCTTATTATTATTATTGTTATTATAATTATCATTATTATTATTATTATTATTATTATTATTATTATTATTATTATTACTAGCTAAGCTACAACCCTAGTTGGAAAAGCAAGATGCTATAAGCCCATGGGCTCCAAACAAGAAAAATAACCCAGTGAGGAAAGGAAATAAGGAAATAAATAAACGATATACGAAGTAATGAACAATTAAAATAAAATATTCCAAAAACATTTACAACATTAAAACAGATACTTCACACAGAAACTATAAAAAACTTATGTCAGCCTGTTCAACACAAAAACATATGCTGGAACTTTGAACTTTTGAAGTTCTACTGATTCAACTACCCGATTAAGAAGATCATTCCACAACAGCTGAAATAAAACTTCTAGAGAACAGTGTAGTATTGAGCCACGTGATTGAGAAGGCCTGACTATTAGAATTAACTGCGCAACATGCATAATGAACTAATTGAACGACAGTGCCAGAGATTAATATCTAGATGAGGAATGTGAAATTTAAGAGACCGTAAGTTCCTGTCTACCAAAATAAGAAGAGACTTAGCAGCTGAAGACCAAACAGGGGAACAATACTCGAAACAAGGCAGAATGAAAGAAGTAAAACATTTCTTTAGAATAGATTTGCCACCGAAAAGCTTGAAAGACTTTCTCAATAAGCCAATTTTTTTGTGCAATTGAAGAAGACACGGACCTAATGTGTAATTTTGCTGTTGAGAATCCCACCTAAAATTTTAAGTCATACAAAGTTAAAAAAAAAAAACATCATTAATGCTGAGATCCGGATGTTGAGAAGCCACTGTCATTGACCTACAGACAATCATACTTTGAGTTTTGTTAGGATTCAACTTCATACTCCATAATTTGCACCATGTACTAATTTTACCTAGATCTCTATTAAGGGATTCAGCAACCCCAGATCTACATTCAGAGATGGAATTGATGCAAAGAGAGTAGCATCATCTGCATATGCAACCAGCTTGTTTTCTGGGCCAAACCACATATAATTTGGTGATGTAACTAACTGCTCAATCAATGAACGTTAATCTATAATTTCAGTACAAACAAGAGTTTAAACCCACAAGAATCATCCTAAAAAGTACACTTGAATCATCATAATCGATAGGATCATTTATAATTCCAAAGTATATGAATCTTCCCTACATTTCGAGACGCGCCAAAACAAAGAGATGTAGTATCTGTGTTTATTGGATTTAAGAAACCTGTTCCAGATTCAAATGCAATTTCATTCCCCTCGTATATAAAGTAATTACATTTGCTTTACTATGACTTTACTTGTAAAGTTCCTCTAATATAATTTATATTGTTTCAATATAATGTGTACATTCCCTTTATCTCGGCAATAGTAACATAAATAATAACGATAATAACAACAATTCAAATTATTATCAACACTATCATCATTACTACAATAAGTACTACATCGTTATCATCTTCAGCATTCATAACAAGGCCCCTATAAAAAATCCTATATTTAAGCAGTACCATTACCAGTGATACTTCACAGCCAAACAACTTTCATCGAAGACTAATGGCCTATTATACCAACTCAACGAGGTATAAGCAAACACAAGATGAAAAGAAAAAAAAAAAAGAAAAGAGGACATTCTCGAGTGGGTATATCAGCATCAATAGGCGAATCGAAAACATTCCGCTTCCAAGACTTCTTCAGGTCAAGAGCCAGAAGACTGAAAAACTCTTAAGAACCTCTCCTCTTATTTTCACCCTAATTCTACTCCTCCTACTTCTACTTCTCCTACTTCTTTCTCCTCCTCCTCCTCCTCCTCCTCCATTCGTCATCCACCGAGCTTTCTTCCATCCGCTGCTATTGGGATTATTCAACCAAAGCAAAACCTTTTAGCTTTCCTTTTTGCCGGAAGAAATAAAAAAAATCTGCTAAGCAGCCGGGCCCTCCCCTATCCATTCACGACCCCCGTAGAAATCCGCTTAAGTTGAATAAACGAAATTCAATTAGGCTCCACCTTCAGCTAATTCAACTTCAACGAGAGAGAGAGAGAGAGAGAGAGAGAGAGAGAGAGAGAGAGAAATTGAAATCCATATTTTCTTAAAAAATAAGAGCAGTATCATAGCTACATCAAAGCAGAGACCGAATACGCAATGAAAACAACGTGAAATCTCTCTCTCTCTCTCTCTCTCTCTCTCTCTCTCTCTCTCTCTCTCTCGTTGAAGTTGAATTAGCTGAAGGTGGAGCTGAACACATGATTATGCTTTACAAAACATATGTCCGTAATACACTCGAATACTGCAATGTGATATGGTACCCACACTACCAAAAGGATATTGCAAAAATAGAGAATGTACAAACGCCCTTTATTGCTAGAATAGCAGTTAAGGAACTTGACTACTGGGAAAGACTGCAATTATAAAATTGTATAGTCTAGAAAGGAGAAGAGAACGCTACATGATGATACAAGCATGGAAACAAATCGAAGGAATTACTGAAAACATTATGGAGCTAAAAATATCAGAAAGAGCAAACCGAGGTACATTAATAGTGCCCAAAACTATACTAGGGAAAGACATTAATCCACTAGGCACCAGCATCGATAATGCAGCGACTATTTAATGCGCTGCCAGCTCATCTAAGAAACATATCAAGAGTGAGCTTAGATGTGTTTAAGAATAAGATCGATAAATACCTAAGATGCATCCCAGACTATCCAAGACTGGAAGATGCAAAATACACCGGAAGATGCATTAGTAACTCTCTGATGGATATACGAGGTGCCTTACACTGAGGGACCTGGGGGAGCCCAAACAT
>NC_090726.1:54816269-54818769 GCF_036898095.1 Palaemon carinicauda | reverse complement strand
ATACGATTTATGTCATGTGAATCCCATATTTTCAGAGAGAGAGAGAGAGAGAGAGAGAGAGAGAGAGAGAGAGAGAGAGAATTGTATATAGAAACCCTTCATAAAGAGCACAAGTTTGCATGACAGACTTGATTCTGTAAACAGTGATAAAAGTCTTAACAGAGATCAAAGATTCACTGTACAGAACCAAACGTTCACTGGACATTACAAAATAATCGAGTAAATGGAAAACTTCAAATCCTTTCTATATGTCACCGTTTCTCGTAAATCTCAAAGAAGAAAAAACACCAATCAATAAAACTACTCAATAGCAACAGAGAAAGGATGGCTCTTCCAAACAAATCTTCATACTCTCTCTCTCTCTCTCTCTCTCTCTCTCTCTCTCTCTCTCTCTCTCTCTCTCTCTCTCTCTCTCTCTCTCTCTCACAAACACGTTTTTTATCTGCACGTGTCTTTCACAGTCATATCTGTCTGACCCACAAACACTAAATATCCGGGGGCTGGCAGGAATGGTGCTAAATATCCGGTAGTACTTAGACACCTCGGTGATCAAAGCCAAGCTCCTTGCCTTCAATATCTGGGGCATCGGATGGAGGAGACCTTCTGTGCGCGCATACGAGAGTATGGGGGAGGAGGTCAGGACACCTGTTGATTATGTTAATTGAATTACTTTAAATTCCAACTCTTTTAAATACTTGATATGCTGGTATGTGTACATAGGTATTACTACCAGTTTTAAAGGCTGCTCATGAATGACAGAGGCAAGGGACAGTGACAATGTCCTAGCTAGCAGGACAATGGCCTAGGGACTGACCATATTACATATAATCAGCTCCCAAGCCCATCTTCACCCAAGCTAGGACCAGGGAGGGCCAGGTGATGGCTGCTGATGATTCAGTAGGTAGACCTAAAGGCTCTGCCAAAACACCCTATCCTTACCTCCACAATGATGGTGAGGTTACAGACACAACAAGAAACTATTCAGCTTGAACGGGATATGAACCCCAGTCTGGCAGATCACCAGGGAGGGACGTTTCTAATAGGCCACCACAACCATTATACTCCAGTTCTGCGTGAGACACAAGGATCACGACAAAGTTTTCGAAAGGCAAATATCTGAATGCCCTCAGCATTCGCAGTGAATGCGATAAGTCTCAGTTACTTGGTAAATCGTAGATGATCGTGAAGAATCTCTTATTGTCCTATCTGGGTATCGCAGATTTGACTCCAAATATTGCAAAAAAGGTTAGAAAGGTTTCTCATGTCGTCTTCCATAACCGTCAAATTGTCTGTTTGTGCTGCAAAATACTCTTGAGATTACCTACGAATGGCGTAGATTTCCAAAGATTATCGGGAATCAATATTCGCCATACAGCAGACTGCTATGTATCACAATAAATGTCATGCTTTCTTGTAATAGCTGCAGGATAACTTGAGAAAGACTCCTGAGAAAGCTAAAGGCAAATCTATGTCAACTTATAATGTCTCGCTGAAAAAAATGTCTTTACATCCATCATGCACATTTGATGCAATCATATTTTCAGCCATCTCTATACAGGGAATCACTGGCTGTCATGAACTTCGTCTTAATATTTAGACGTAATTTTTGACACTAGTTACTATATATTGATATAAAAAAAAACTTACACAACGCTATCTAAAGAGCACCTCTTCTCACCATCTAGTCATTTAAAATCCACAAAATTAATTTTCCGTACTTTCAATCCGACCGTCCCCGAGAATAGAATAACCTTATGACACCCGGCTTCCTGCATCTGCCGAGTCTCAATTGTCAATCCGACTTCTTCAATAAACAAATAATCGACACCCCCACCTGACAACGCCAATCAGCAGGGAACGGCTGCCAACCACTTTTCCGATAGTTTCCAACTCTGAAGAGCCAAGAAGCTCTCTCCCGGTTCCCCGAAAAGGAGAAAAATACTCTTTTGGTCCTGCAAGTTCATGGCTTCAAAGGTATTGGCCTTAATGAATTTTGGCCAGAAGCGTACTTCCATTAAATCTAAGATTGACGAGATTTTCAAAGGGAAAGCCCCGAACATTTCGGAGAGAGAGAGAGAGAGAGAGAGAGAGAGAGAGAGAGAGAGAGAGAGAGAGAGAGAGAGAGAGAGAGAGAGAATGGTAAAACTATGTGATCCCTGTGCCAGTGACTACGCAAATAAAAAAAAAAAAACTAATATAGAGTTTACGCCTGTCAACAATGTGTAAGAGAAAAATCAAACTAAGACGACAGAATAATATAAATCGAGAACTGAAGATTAGCAACTTGCTATTCTGACGCCAACATAAACAACACGAGTTTTCATTTCTGTTCGAGATAACAACGCAAGGCTTTTGCTTACCTCGTAACATCAATACCATCAGAAATGTTGTTTCTGCTCGAACATCAATACCATCAGAAATGTTGTTTCTGCTCGTAACATCAATAAAACGTTTCGAAAAATTTCCAATTCCTTATGAAAAATTTCTCCCGACAAATTTT
>NC_090726.1:54786269-54811269 GCF_036898095.1 Palaemon carinicauda | reverse complement strand
TAGGTGATCAGATTAAAGTATCCCACCAGCATATTGATGAAAATAACCAAAAACCAGATATGACTAAGGGTATGTCTGAGATCTTTGTCCTGCTGTGGACTAGAAACGGCTGCATATATATATATATATATATATATATATATATATATATATATATATATATATATATATACAAGCAAATAAAATGCTACATTTAATTAAGACAATCTAATAGTCTATGACTTTCGACCAATTTAGGGATATTGGGTCAGATTTTGAACAACAGAAAGGAACATGGCGGACTAAGCACTGCAGTTCTTTGCTTTAGTTGAATGGACATCGTATTTATTACACCTTTGGTGTTTACCGTGTATAATAATACATCTAATAATATTTAGTATCCCAACTCCGGGGAAAAGCAGAAAAAGAAAAAAATGCATATATATATATATATATATATATATATATATATATATATATATGTGTGTGTGTGTGTGTGTGTGTGTGTGTGTGTTTGTAAAATGGTATAGGAAACAATGTAGGTTCTTGAAAATGACAAGTAAAAATTAATCCTCATCTCCGTACGTTCTTATATTTTTAAAGTCAACTGCTTAAGAAGTTATTGAAACAAGTAACTAATATAAATTCTTTGTTCCAGCACGATAACACAAATACGTCATCTCCTTAAGGATGTAATGGAAACTGCCTTCTATTTTATGTGGGGGAAAAAAAATATGATTTGAATGAGATTTACTCCTAATGTTGGTCTCAAAACTCGTCACATTAATCAAGTAGTGTGCGCTCGATCATTACAAAGATTGTGGTGACCTATTGGAAACGCCCCTACCTGGTGGTCTTTCGGACTATGGTTCGAGTCCAGTTCAAACTCGACAGTTTTCTTGTAATGTCTGCAACCTAACCATTCTTGTGAGCTAAGGATGGGGGGTTTGGGAGAGCTTATAGAGCTAGGTGCTGAGTTATAAGCAGCTATTGCCTGGCCCTCCCGGGTCCTAGCTTGGGTGGAGAGTGGGCTTAAGCGCTGATCATATGTATATATGGTCAGTCGCTAGGGCATCGTCCTGCTAGCCAGAGCAACATCACTGTTTCGTGCCTCTGCCATTCATGTGTTGACTAAACCTTTAACCCTATCCGAAGTTAAAAATAGTTTTAATGGGAATCTTTACTTAATAAAACTATGATTTTCTTTTAAAATAAAACTTTACGGCAATCCCCCTTCAAACAAAGCCATTGACACTTCAATCATTCCTGCACCGAGCCAAAAGCTCGAGGCATCAAACATAAAGGGTAAAAGTCATCAATGAAAAATTGTGAGGTGATCATGCAGTTCTCTTCGGCATCCAAACACAGTCACTATGACGTTTCCCCTTCTACCCCCAACGAGTTATCTACCAGTATCATACTCTGAATTGTGAGGGGAGGGAAGCCCCATATTTTTCAGAAAGTTTGTGACGGCAATAGTGCAATAGTTCACAGGGACTATTTATCCTTTATCTAAACTGTGTCTTACAGCGGTGAGAGAAAAATCAATACAGATATATACGGAAATAGGCGAGTTCTACGGAAATGTATTTATTATTACCTAGATATTTTGACCTAACGAGTATAAAAGGCAGGATTACTATGGACATTTATTCTATTTCTGTTATTCAGACGCTAATAAACAGCAGTACTTTCTTTGTACAGATAATCCGAGATCTTTCAAGAAAAATATGTATAGTCAAGTAAAAATTAAAAGGGTCTTATTTTATAAATGGGTTTTGAATAACAGAAAATAATGTGAAAGGACATCCACCTATAGTTTACTGTTGATAAAAAATAAAGCCTAATCAGTTCACAAAAATTCTATTTCAAATTATTACTACAACATATTTGTTAATAAAAAAATAAAAAGATAATTGATATCAGATATCTATAATGGCCCTACAGTATCCAAGACACATGTAATCACACCAAATCTGAATTTCATTTAAGACAATAATTAATCAGTAATTAATAAAGTACATCAAACGTCAAAACACAACACATTAGGCAAAAAAAAAAAAAAAAAAAAGACTTACGCTATCGATTTATTTATTAAGGGTCTCACCTTCGGAAATCATTTACTAATAGTACCTTCACAGCTCTATTCAACGCATAGGACTTCGGAGGATTGACCTAAATGTAGTTAAAAGCCCAAATATTGATTTCGTGTGAGAAACTCGGTCTCTCTCTCCGTCTGGCATAGGGATTCCCGGTCATTTATCTAGATTAGGGCAGCACTAACCTGATTAATCAACGGGACCAAGTCGCACGCTTAATCCAAGGAATTACCAACATGTTTGGGTAATTAGTGGAATTATCAAACACAGAAGATGAATGACTACAGTTCGTTGGGAATTTCATGATAATAATCACAATACAACTAACAGAATCAGTTGAAAATGTGTATAATAAAAAGATACTGAAGATGAAAAAATATATATAAATTAAGATACCAATATTTTCCTCCAAACAACACAGAAGTAATTATTACACACCGAACCATAACAAAAATGCACTGCTATTCCACATATAATAAATATAAAAAACCTACACGATTATGATGAAAGAAAATTTAAGTCCTTACTTTCAACAAATAATCTCCGCAAATAATGTAAATAATAGCATATGGATATCAGCACAGGAATCAGTCCCAAAGGGATGAACTACACGAGTAATAAATGTTCAAGGGTAGTTTAATCCCTAGAGTTTAGTTGAACAGTCGGCAAACAATAATTACATAAGCCAGACTCCTTATGGAGAGAGAGAGAGAGAGAGAGAGAGAGAGAGAGAGAGAGAGAGAGAGAGAGAGAGAGAGAGTTGCAAACGCTAAACTACACACTAATTGTTTTTTTTTTTTTTTACGGGCTGCCAACGCAAGAGCCCGTGTTCCAACCATATGTTGGAAGAAGAAGAATTGTTATTGATAAATTCAATCTTATTCGTTCGGCAACGAATCCAACCCTTCGCCATAACTCTCCACTAAAGGGGGGGGGGGGAGGGGGGCTAAGAGTTAAATGTTCTTACCTGGAAGGATTAAATAAATAAATGCGAATGCTCGAAAACCGTGTCCACTGATTTCTGCAGGATAACAGGACAAAGAGCCAGAGAACAAGAAGGCTAATGCCAATTGCTTCACTTCAACACTCGTTCACAGTTTAGATCCGTTTCCATCATGTGGTGGCTTTGCGTGCGAATATACGCGTAATAAAAATATATTGAATTTATATCCAAGATTTGTGCTGGAATTATGTCGATGAAAAAATATATTTACTAGGTAATGTGTAAAAGTCTTATCTACATGTTTCATATTTATGATGTAATTTAGATTTATATATATATATATATATATATATATATATATATATATATATATACATATATATATCATCAGCCACATCTAGTACACCGCAAGACTAAGGCCTCAGACATAACCTTCCAATCCCGTTTGTTTCTATACCAGTCTATACTCGCAAATTTTCTTAGCTCGTCAATGCATCGTCTTCTATTCCTCCCTCTGCTTCTTTTGCAATTTCCAGGGATCCATTCTGTTAGTATAAATATCCATGTTTTACCTTTCATTCTCAATGTATGTCCTGCCCATGTCCATTTCTTTTTCTTACAAGTTAGAATATCCATATATATATATATATATATATATATATATATATATATATATATATACACACACACACATATATATATATATATATATATATATATATATATATATATATATATATATATATATATATACATATATACTGCATATATGCGTGCATACATTTATGATTGACCAATACAAGTATTTATTGAAATAATAAATGCTAAGCTAAACAAGCATTAAATATAAGAGATAAACTTATAAAATCCTAAGGTTTCAAGGGTAAAGTTGCAAAATTAAACGAAGAACCATAATAATCCTGACAAATCCTACGGCGTTAGCCCTCTCCCTCCCATTATAGCATAAACACTAGAACTGGACAATACATTACAACCAATTAGGGTTATTTTATTAATCCAAATTAATATAACCATTCGTAACAAAATTGATGCCATCGAAATTTAGCAAAACTGGCGATGGCAGAGGAAATTGCTGAAATAGATTTCTGATGTTTGGTACAAACAGTCGCTTCCCTTTGATCACATATTGTACTTGTTCAGAATTGGATTGGACAAAAATGAATGAAAACTGATGTAAATATGAAAATAAAACCTCTAATTGTTAACAAACTAAGCCACCCAAATCAATTGTGTGGACACTACTATAGAGGGAACAGATTAAAATGCATAATGCATTAATGCATGTGAATCTTACTAAACATCATATTCATAATATATTAAGGCCTACTGGAGACGTTCCTGCCTAGCTATCTGCCGGACTGGGGTTCGAGTACCACCCAAGCTCGATAGTTTTTTGTAGTACATGCAACCTAACCATCCTGGTGAGCTTAGAATGGGGTGTTTGGGGGAGCCTATAGGTCTACCTGCCGAGTCATCCCTAGCCATTGCCTGGTCCGCCCTAGTCCTATCTAGGTTGGAGAGGAGGCTTGGGTGCTGTTCATATGTATATATGGTCAGTCTCTAGGGCATTGTCACTGGCCTTCAAACCTTTAATGAGCTCACCAAAAATAGCAGTTAATGAGCAACGTTCAATCAGTCAATAATAAATAATCATGACTAACAATTACTAATCAACTTCGAAAATTGCAATACTGAACCTGAATGATAACACGGCCTGACAATCAACTAGTTGCAAACAATACGAACGCAGTTGCATTTGTCGAAGGAATCAGATCTGAAACTACCCAAAATCAATAATCACCGAAAAAAAAATTCCGGAGTTTTATCATGAAGATAAAATCATTCCAGAGAATCAAAGAGACGCTGATGAGGCCTGGAATGAGAGACAATCATCCACCATATAACAGTATCGAAAATAAATGGATAAAAAAGGGGAATGTAATCCTTCACTCGTGCAAATTCTCTAAAAATTGAATTCCGATTGGGTAGGAATTCTCTTTAGTCCCCCCTCAGTTATAGTTCCAACAATTCCACCAAGCTATTTTCATCCACAGTTCCATATATTCACATCTTTCTCGTCACGCTTCATCCAACACACACACATACATGTGTATTTATCTATGATGAAGCGCTTACATAGTATAACAAAAATAAACAATATTCAACTTTATGTACAGTTGGGCGCAAGAACTACTGGCACACCTCGTTCTAAAGAAGTGAACCCCTGTCATACCCTTACTGCGAGGCGAGCTCTTGAGTGTGTGTGTGTACCCCTGCCTACCACCTCTTTCATCTCTCCCTATACTAGCTGTTTGGTTACTAAACTGGAATCGCAGTAAGTTTTTTTTTTCTTTTCTTTTTTTTCCGCCAGCAGTGAGCCGTTGCTACCCAAATTGGAAAACCGGCTGCTTGTTGCTCAAGATATTGGCTTCCCCACTGAACAGGAAGCAGCCATCACAAACCACGAGAATGATTTCGGACGTAAATAAACAAGATGGCTGCTGCAAATAAGGCGTGCTCTTGCTTAGCAATCTTGGGTCCAACAAGCCTCAAGAGATAATAAAAATCTGCTTTGTTCATCCTGTGATAGTTGTAAACGTCAGAACCCTCTTCCAACCTAATATCCAACAAAGGTTGTCAGAGATACTTTTGGTTTCTCATCTCCTGAGCAACTCTCGAACCCACAAAAGTTTTCTGTTCCTCTTCAATTCATGTAGCATTCCGAGGATACATATCACTGCAGCATATCTTGCTGATGTCAGCTGATTGATTTTGTTGACACTTTTCCCTAATGCTCCTCGAACCGCGAGATCGTAGTGTGACGCTACACTTTCGGCTGGAGGTTGGCGAAAACCTCGAGCAAATGACTAGTGTGATTACAGCATAAGGGCCTGACAGGGCACACTTCCTTACAGCGAGGTGAACCAGGAATTCCTGTGTCCAGCTGTACATGCGTAAAGTTAAGATTGCACCCCGCCCATATCTATCTATCTATCTATCTATCTATCTATATATATATATATATATATATATAATATATATATATATATATATATATATATATATATATACAGCAAGCTACAGATCTACAGTGTGATGTTTATCGAGTCCACTTAACGCAACTCTGTAGATCGACAAAAGTGATAGATAGAACAGATGTCATTACCTAGAGAATGATGAGGATGATGATGACGAATAGAGGATGAGAGTGCTTAGTCATATGAATGTATATACAATATAACAATTTTGCTCAATTACCCACACTGATTATATTAATAATGATCAGTAAATTCCGCCTACTTGGTTGGAATGGATTCTTTAGTTTTACTTTTTATGCTATGACTAGTGTACACGCACGTCAAAAATGACGTTTAAATATTTAAGATAGATATACACGCACACGCACAGATTCAACCTTTCCCCTAACGACACTTCCCACCCCTACCCTTTCCTAACTACAACCCGCTAGTTCGGTAATTTGTTGGAGTGTGGTTTCTGAGTGTACCTCTCGGAGCGACCCCTCTCACCAAGGTATGTCTAATAATTTCCCCCGTGAGCATGACTAGAAATATATATATATATATATATATATATATATATATATATATATATATTCTTGCAGTATATATATACAGTATATATATATATAATATATATATATATATACAATATATATATATATATATATATATATATATATATATATATATATATATATGTATATATACATACATTTATTATATATATATATATATATATATATATATATATATATATATATATGTATATATATGTATATATATATATATATATATATATATATATATATATATATATATATATTAATAGCCAGACACTTGCTCTTTATTATATAGGGGAGAATGACACCGCCCACATGTGAGTATATATATATTACATAGGAATAATGGGCCAGAATGTATCTAAAACCTGAGAGCCCCATTCAATCTAATTCTCTATTCAAATGAAAATCAATTCTTTACGATTTTAGTCAAATTTGTATGACATGAGCGGTGATAGGTAAGACCTTTACTTCGAACTTTACTCAACGAATTCGCGCATCCGAAAAAAAAAAATACAACTTAAAATGAAAGAAATTTCTTGTAATTTTGGGTCTAATTTATCAGGCAAATATTTGAGACCGTGGTACCAGATTTATAAGCGCACATTACAAGCCCCAAAGCGACTAAATGAAATACATATACTCGCAAGAGAGAGTAAGAGCAATTACTCACCCAATTCCCCTCTTTGTCAACGAGGATGAAAATCGTACAATCTATCTTTTCCACTCTAATTCTCAATACTACATCAAATATTGTAAGGTTTAAATTTACACAGTTCAGTTCCAACGGTTAATTATCATCATTGTCATTACGTCTAAAACAATTAGATATAAATTCTCCTGCGCTGTAATAACTGACATTATCTTTATTTCTTAGTGTATCATAACTCGCTAGTAGAAGAATGCATTATCTTATTTACTATTTCCAAGCAACATTACATATTGTATGATAGATATTATGCACACAAGTCAAATGCGAGTATGCAATAACTTGCATGCGTTTTTATAGTTTTGTTTCCTTATCCTTATGTACAACACAATGGTGTAACATCCCTCGCAAGAAGAAGAAGGAATTATCTCATTATTTGCTATTTATATGATAGATATTGTGCACGTTCAGTCAAGTGCTATCAGGTGTGTGCGAGTATACAATAGCTTGCTTGTATCGTTATTATTATTATTATTATTATTATTATTATTATTATTATTATTATTATTATTATCATTATTATTATTATTATTATTGTTGTTGTTGTTGTTGTTGTTGTTATTATTATAAGCTAAGATACAACCAAAGTTGGAAAAGCAGGACGCTATAAGCCCAAGGTCTCCAAAAGGAAAAAAAATGCCCAGTGAGGAAAGGAAATGAGGAAATAAATACACTACAAGGAAAGCAATGAACAATTAAAATAAAATATTTTAAGAACAGTAACATCAATAAAACAGACCTTTCATATATGAACTATAACAAGAGACTTACGTAAGCATGTTAAAACATAAAAACATTCGCTACCAGATCTAACTTTTGTTTCCTTATCCTCATCTATAACACCCAAATAAAATACTATTTAATCGCTAACGTCTTACGACGTATATATAGCTATGGTGGATTATTCTCCTGTTACTGGCTCGTTTTACTTCACATTAAACGCCCCATAGTAATCTCCGAAAGTCTCGCCTTTGGGCGTAATTGCTGTCTCGTGTTACATGTCCACGACTGTTTGTGCTATTCCGTTTAAGTAACCACCTGCTGTTATTTCGATGTTCCTCACTTAGGCTGCTGTCTCCAATACTCATAGTACTTGGTCTTATATTCTTCCACTTGTCACGCTATTGTCAATATAATTTGGTAGGAACATGATTCCTTTTAAACATTTCTTCCAGGATTATTAATCAATTTTATTCGTTCTACTGATAAAAATTGTCTAATGTACATCCATCGATCAATACACATATACATTTATACTTAACAACACAACAACAAATGCAGCCGTTTTTAGTCCATTGCAGGATAAAAGCTTCAGATATGTCCTTATTCACTTCTGGAGTTTGCCCAGTTTTCAGTTTTCATTACTATGCTGGCCAACTGCGGATTGGTGATAGTGGGAGACTTTTGTCTGATCGTTCACAGTAAACCAACATTTTATGAGTGGCACTGACTAGTAAAGCTTTGCTGATCATGGCGACACACACACGTATATGTATATATATAATACATATATATAAAATAGCAGCTGAACTTCATCACATGCCACTGAGAAAGCAAGGGAACCGTACTAAAAATCAAATTCAAGTAGTAGACGAAATTGCTTTTAAAAAGCAGGATTTAACTACTATAGTCTGGCAATGGGAGAGGGTGGGAATTCTCTGTACAGTGTGCCCAATGTACGTTTTTTTTAGTTTTACCCTTACTCATATCTTAATACTAGCTAAGATCACCAGTCCTCCTAGGAATCAACTTGCTATAAATTTAATGAATTCTTTATCTAACTTTTTGTCTTGTTTCTATTCAAGCTAATAAATATTCATATTTTTTTCATTACTCATACCATGAGTTCGTTATTTCTCCATTATCTTTTTTTTGATCGCATTAATTTCTTTTTCCTTAATATCAACTCAATAACACGTAAATTCTTCAACTTAAGTCTTTACAACTATTTACTTCGAACAATCTACCCTTCCCGTTTCACTATGCTTTTTCTTCGTTGGTTAAAAATAGATATCTTTTTTATTTCTTATTCCAAACATATTTCTCTTCTCTTCGTCCTCTGCCAAGACATTTCGACCTCTTTTAATTCCGCACATTATTTTCCTCTCCCTTCCTCTTCTGTCCTCCTAACATTTTTCAAAGCTCCCTTCCTCCAACCAATTAGTTCTTACAAGCCATTAAGAAAGTCTCGGGAACAGTTTTAAAACAAGGCAAAAAGAGACAAAAAAATGGAAAAGCTAAAAACAAAACATAAATAGTCGTCGACACACGGTTAGGAGAGATGACCGGCAGCTTTACGAATTACGGCCGCAGCTGTGCAGGTCACACACACACACACACAAATACACACACATGTGTACGCAAATACACACAAACATCTCGGAACAAAGTGTGCACACAACCAGTGACATTTAAGTTTCTTTTCTTCACAGACATTTGTTTACTTATTTCTTCTAGTTTTGTGAAGGTCAAATTTAATTACCGCTCTTGGAGGTGAATGATCAAAGGGCCTGTAAATCATGATAAAAAGAGAACAGTTCTTTCCTGTATCCGTCCATGGATTTATCAAGAAGCCCCATTTAAAATCAAATAAAACCGAACCAGATCCCACAACTGTGCTGGATCAGATAAAATCGTAAGAAAACTGCTATACGAACTCGCTGACAGAGGTACACTAATAGCAGTAACTAAATATGCCACTGTTTTCTCGCAGCAAGTCATATATCAACAAACCCTACGCAACACCGGATGGGGTATGCAATTCTAACCCTAAATAGCTGATGGTTTCGAGCTTAAAATCGTAATAATTCACGAAAGGCAAGGCACTATGCCTTGTAATGAGCAAAATTACCCTTATTTCGAAAGCTTAACGGAATCATATTAGCGCAAATTTCCCACATTAAAAAACATCCAACGTGTTATTCGTTTCTAAAAAAAAAATCTGCCTTTATGGGTAAATAAAAAAAGTTCTATACATGTGACTGTGTTGGAATCTAAGGGAGAAATGCAAATACAGGAATATGGTACAAACATCCTAATCATCAACATTACGAGAGAGAGAGAGAGAGAGAGAGAGAGAGAGAGAGAGAGAGAGAGCTCATCAGCACATACATCCAAGTAAACACTTTGAACATTTGCTCGGCAAAAATTGGCTTCCCAGCATGTGCAAAGGGAACAAGAAAGTTTACAGCACAGCTATTAGCATTACTTGGTCGAAATACTTTACCAGGGGTTTAGGGGCACGAGAGAGAGAGAGAGAGAGAGAGAGAGAGAGAGAGAGAGAGAGAGAATTATCTATTGATAAAGAGAAATTATTACTATTATTATTATTATGCCCCCTGTGGCCGCGGGGGCATTAAAACAATTAGAACAGCGCCAACGTATCCCTGCGTGTCGTAAGAGGCGACTAAATGGGACGGGACGAGGGGGCTGGGAACCCCCTCTCCTGTATTATAATCCTGCGAGACATCAAAGAGGTGGAGCTTGGGGGGAGAGTGACTGCTCCCTGCACTCTAGTTTTGAGGTGTTTGAATGTGCGTGGATGTAGTACAATAGAGAGTAAAAGATGTGAGATTGGAAGCATGTTTAGGAATAGAAAGATGGATATCTTGGCTTTGCGTGAGACAGATAAAAGGGGAAGGTGAAGTGATGTTTGGTGAAATGTCTGGTAGAGTGTCTGGGATTGAAAGGGGAAGAGCAAGAGAAGGTGTGACTTTGTTGCTGAGTGAATGGATGACTGGTAAAGTAGTGGAATGGAAGGAGATATCATCTAGGTTAATGTGGGTAAGGGTTAGGTTGGGTGGGGAATGTTGGGCTTTTGTAAGTGCGTATGGGCCAGGTTGTGAGAAAAGTGAAGAAGAGCGGAATGAGTTCTGGAATGAATTAACTAGGTGTGTAGAAGGACTGGGTAGAAGGAATTAAGTAGTTGTCATGGGTGACTTAAATGCTAGAATGGGCGCTGGAGAGGTAGAAGGTGTCATTGGAAAGTATGGCGTACCAGGTGAAAATGAGAGAGGTGAGAGACTGGTAGATATGTGTGTTGAGCAAGAGATGGTGATACGATCTAGTTTTTTTTTCAAAAAGAAAGATAAAAACAAGTATACATGGGTAAGAGTGGCAAATGGAAGAGTGGCAGAAAGGGCGTTAATGGAGTATGTGTTAATAACTAAAAGAATGTTTGGAAGATTGAAAGACGTGCACGTGTTTAGGGGTATGGCTATTGGTATGTCTGATCATTTTTTGGTGAAAGGAAAATTAGTTGTAGCAAAAGAGTGGGGAAAAAAGAGTAGGTGGATGTAAAAGGGAGCTAGTAAATGTTGAAGAGCTAATAAAACTGGGGGTAAAAAGTATTTATCAAGAAAGGTTGAAAATGGCATATGACACAGTGAAAGTAAGAGAAACTGGTAATTAAGAGGAGTGGAAGTTAGTAAAAGAAAATTTTGTTGGGATTGCAAGTGATGTATGTGGCAAGAAGTTTGTTGGAGGCAGCATGAGGAAGGGCAGTGAATGGTGGAATGAAGGAGTGAAGGTAAAAGTGGAAGAGAAAAAGAGGGCTTTTGAAGAATGGCTGCAGAGTAATAGTGTAGAGAAGAATGAAAGATATAGAGAGAAAAATGTGGAAGTAAAGCGCAAGGTAAGTGAGGCAAGGAGGGCAACTGACCTGAGATGGGGTCAGGGATTGGTTCATTCATATGAAGAGAATAAGAAGTTTTAGAAAGAAGTGAAGAGAGTAAGGAAGACTGGTTCAAGAATTGAAGAGACAGTGAAAGATGGAAATGGAAGGTTGTTAAAAGGAGAGGAGGCAAGGAAAAGGTGGGCGGAGTATTTTGAAAGTTTAATGAATGTTGAGGATAATAGGGAGGCAGATATAATTGCTGTTGCAGGTGTTGAGGTGCCGGTGATGGGAGATGAGAATGAGAGAGAGTTTACAAGAGAGGAAGTGAGGAGAGCACTAGATGAAACGAGAGTAGGAAAAGCATCTGGTATGGATGGTGTGAGAGCTGAGATGTTGAAGGAAGGGGGTGTGACTGTATTTGAATGGTTGGTGAGATTGTTTAATATGTGTTTTGTGTTGTCAATGGTACCAGTAGATTGGGTTTGTGCGTGTATTGTACCACTATATAAGGGTAAGGGAGATGTGTATGAGTGTTGTAATCCAAGGGGTATTAGTTTTGTTGAATGTAGTTGGAAAAGTGTATGGTAGAGTACTGATTAATAGGATTAAGGATAAAACAGAGAATGGAATCTTAGAAGTACAGGGTGGTTTTAGAAGAGGTAGGGGTTGTATGAATCAGATTTTTACAGTTAAGCAGATATGCGAGAAATATTTAGCAAAAGGTAAGAAGGTGTATGTTGCGTTTATGGATCTGGAGAAAGCGTATGATAGAGTTGATAGGGAAGAAATGTGGAATGTGATGAGGTTATATGGAGTTGGTGGAAGGTTGTTGCAAGCAGTGAAAAGTTTCTACAAAGGTATTAAAGCATGTGTTAGGATAGGAAATGAAGTGAGCGATTGGTTTCCGGTAAGAGTGGGGCTGAGGCAGGGATGTGTGATGTCGCCGTGGTTGTTTAACTTGTATGTTGATGGAGTGGTGAGAGAGGTGAATGCTCGAGTGCTGGGACGAGGATTGAAACTGGTAGACGAGAATGATCATGAATGGGAGGTAAATCAGTTGTTGTTTGCGGATGATACTGTACTGGTTGCGGACGCAGAAGAGAAGCTTGGCTGATTAGTGACAGAATTTGGAAGGGTGTGTGAAAGAAGGAAGTTGAGAGTTAATGTGGGTAAGAGTAAGGTTATGAGATGTACAAGAAGGGAAGGTGGTACGTGGTTGAATGTCATGTTGAATGGAGAGTTACTTGAGGAGATGGATCGGTTTAAGTACTTGGGGTCTGTTGTTGCAGCAAATGGTGGAGTGGAAGCAGATGTACATCAGAGAGTGAATGAAGGATGCAAAGTGTTGGGGGCAGTTAAGGGAGTAGTAAACAATAGAGGGTTAGGCATGAATGTAAAGAGAGTTCTGTATGAGAAAGTGATTGTACCAACTGTGATGTATGGATCGGAATTGTGGGGAATGGAAGTGACGGAGAGACAGAAATTGAATGTGTTTGAGATGAAGTGTCTAAGGAGTATGGCTGGTGTATCTCGAGTAGATAGGGTTAGGAATGAAGTAGTGAGGGTGAGAACGGGTGTAAGAAATGAGTTAGCAGCTAAAGTGGATATGAATGTGTTGAGGTGGTTTGGCCATGTTGAGAGAATGGAAAATGGCTGTCTGCTAAAGAAGGTGATGAATGCGAGAGTTGATGGGAGAAGTACAAGAGGAAGACCAAGGTTTGGGTGTATGGATGAAGTGAAGGAACCTCTGGGTGATAGGAGGAAAGATGTGAGAAAGGCAAGAGAGCATGCTAGAAATAGGAATGAATGGCGATCGATTATGACGCAGTTCCGGTAGGCCCGGCGGCTTCCTCCGGTGCCTTAGTTGACAGCGGAGGTAGAAGAAGTAGGGGATTTAGCGTTATGAAGCTTCATCTGTGGTGGATAACGGGGGAGGGTGGGCTGTGGCACCCTAGCAGTACCAGCCGAACTCGGTTGAGTCCCTCGTCAGGCTGGGAGGAACGTAGAGAGGAGAGGTCCCCTTTTTTGTTTCATTTGTTTGATGTCGGCTACCCCCCAAAAATTGGGGGAAGTGCCTTGGTATATGTATGTATTATCATCATCATCATCATCATCATCATTATTATTATTATTATTTTTACTTGCTAAGCTACAACCCTGGTTGGAAAAACTCGATGCTATAAGCCCAAGGGGTCCAAAAGGGATAAAAGCCTTCTGAGGAATGGAAATCAGGAAATAAACTAAAAGAGAAGTCTAAGAACAAATAACATTAAAAAAATATCTTTCGTATATAAACTATAAAAATTTCAAAATAGCAAGAGGAAGAAAAACAATATAGAATAGTGTGCTCGAATGTACCCTCAAGCAAAAGAACTCTACCTCAAGATAGTGTAAGACCATGGCACAGAGGCTATGGCACTACCCAAGACTAGAGAATAATGGTTTGATTTTGGAGTGTTCTTCTCCTAGAAGAGTTGCTTACTCTAGCTAAAGAGTTTATTTTACCATTACCAAAAGGAAAATAGCCACTGAACAATTACGGTGTAGTAAACCCCTTGGGCGAAGAAGAATTGTTTGGTAATCTCAGTGTTGTCAAGTGTATGAGGACAGAGTAGAATATGTAAAGAGTAAGCCAGACTATTCGGAGTATGTCTAGGCAAAGGGAAAATAAGCTGTAACCAAAGAGGGATCCACTGTAGTACTGTATTGCCAGTCAAAGGACCTGATAACTCTAGCGGTAGTATCTTAAATTGAAGGACATCGGATACATCGCAGCCTTCATTTAGAATGTAAAGTACCATTGGAAAGATACAGAAAAAATTGCCAGGCGAAAATATCAAGAGGTAGAAGTGTTTCAGGGATGCCAATAATGAATTTTATTTTCTTAATAGCCAGAGAGAGAGAGAGAGAGAGAGAGAGAGAGAGAGAGAGAGAGAGAGAGCAATGGTTACTACTCAAAAGCTTATATACGTAGACTACAACAAAATGGGCCTGTGAGGTAAACGCATTCCTAGCTTCATTCTATAAAATTTCTCTCTCTCTCTCTCTCTCTCTCTCTCTCTCTCTCTCTCTCTCTCTCTCTCTCTCTCTCTCTCTCTCAAGCTTGGCCATTCTATTACATTTTCTTTCTCTTTTACATTCTGTAAGTAATATTTCCTAGCGTCTTCATTTCCTGCCTTATTCGTATATGCACGCCGAAGTAAATATATCAGTTTTCCTTCGTCCCTATAACAACATGATTTTTAACTGAAGTCCCACCATAGCATCCCTTCAGTGGCGAGATCACGAATACGTGTTCTCTTCATTCCTAAACCTAAGGATAGTTTCCTTCCCCAAACCCCACAGAAGAATAGAACGTCTTTCTAGATGTAGGGAGATCCTTTGACAGGAAATGATTTGGAAAGTCTTTGCTAAAGGTCAAAAATGGAATTTCAAAGACCAGGGCTTAAACTAATGACTTTGAAGGCGGTCGGTATCCAGAGAATTCTCTCTATCAACACAGATTTTTCACCTTCTTGTTACCTTGATTTACTTAATTGTGAAGTCTTTGTTTATGAAATCTCGATGAGGGGTAGATGAAGATGGTTTAAGCATGCTCTTCGTACTCCCCAAGAGAGTTTAGTTCACCAAACATTCAGCTGGACTCCACATGGCACTAAAAGAGTTGGAAGACCTAGGCCTACATGGCTGAGGACTATGAAGCTCGAAGTAGATGATGAATGGAGAAGTATTGAATTACAAGCTCAAGATAGAGACGACTGGCGAAATCTAACCAAGGCCCTTTGCGTTAATAGGCGTAGGAGGAGATGATAATGATGATATTGCTAGAACCCTAGAAATATCTTATTTACTTGAGAACATTCTTTAAAGGTTATGACGAACCTTCATCTCTATACGGGTATTGCAACCTTGGCCAATCCTGGAATCTAAATAGCATAAGATCTTTTTTCGTTCGTCTCTGATCCTTTACAAAAATTAATTGGTGTGGTCGTGAATTTGGACATTTCTACCGACTACGTTATCGAGCAAGCTTATTTATTATTATTATTATTATTATTAGCTTATAATCCTAGACTGAAACAGTAGAATGCTATAAGCCCAAGGGCTCCAATAGGGAAACTAATCTAGTGAGTTGAGGAAATAAGGAAACAAGATAGAATAGAGTGACCGAGTGTACCCTAGAGCAAGTGAACTCTAATAGACATATATATATATATATATATATATATATATATATATATATATATATATATATATATATATATATAATGCAAAGCATTTGATTGTATGCGAAGAATTCTGGCCTGGGAGCTTTGGGGATTCAGCAAAACAATAGTCCAGTAACTCTGGGGTAGTAAACCGGCTACATATTGTATTTTTTATTTACTTATTGAGGACGGGAAGGCCATTCGGCGTCCGTATATAACACTGGAAAACCCCCAAAGTTGTACAATGAATAAAAGTTAAAAGTATGGACTGTAAGAAGGGACAAGAGAAACAGTATCAGGTGTATATTGTACTCGTAGGTTAATGTGTGAGTGCAGCTAGGGGTCGAAGGAAGGCTGCAAAAACTTATGTAACAATTGCAGTGTAATACTGCTCGAGATGCACTGGCGTCACTTACACAACAAATTGAGGAGCAGCAGTTTGGAGGTTTAAAGGCCACGCATGAATGGCAGAGGCAAGAGACGGTAACATTCCCCTATCAAACAGGACAATGCCCTAAAGACTGACCATATATACATATGATCAGCGCCCAAGCCCCCTCTCCACCCAAGCTAGGACCAAGGAAGGCCAGTTAGTGGCTGCTAATGACTCAGCAGATAAACCTGTAGGCTCCCCCAAAGCCCCAATCTTCAGTTCACAAGGATGGTGAGGTTGCAGCGACCAAAGAAACTATCGAGTTTGAGGGATACTTGAAACCAAGTCTGGTGTTCACCAATCAGGGACGTTACTGCATCGGCCACCACAAAAAACTGGTAAAAGTAAACAACATTCACCGAAGCACAGTTAAAACAACGCTGCTGGGTCAAAAAGACATGTCATTTGGGAAGCAAGATTAGGTTACATTGGAAAATTATACTTCTCAAAGAAAAATGCCAACTGAAGTTTCTACAACTCCTTTGATTCGCATGTTCATCAATATATGAAACTTTAAAACGTTTCCTGAATATATTTATTGTAATTTTCATACTAGTGTTTTCTAGGTAAATTAATGGATACTTCAATTTTCAGGGAACTGCAAACAGGTAATGAAATAATCCTTCATAAATAAATCACAAGTACAACAAAGAACTTGACTTCATGAGCATCACAAGAAATGTCTGGCATAAATCAATTAATGTCAGTGGAACGTTACCCATCAAGAGTAGGGTATCCCTTGTTGTTAGAAATTTCTTTGCGTACAGTTCTTTTTTTCTACCTAAACAACATAAACAAGCAGAAAAACACACACATATCAAGTAGTCTTGCGTATATCAAACAAAATCCCCTTTTTTCATCATACATATGACCATGGGTATTAAAAATCCACAATAATGTGTGTTGTATATTTAAAAAGAAAAAAGAAGCTTCCACACTTTTTACAGTCTCATCAGCTGAAGAGGCCCTTTGTAAAAAGTGCCTAAGCTGCTTCTTTTTTTCTTTTTAATATACAACGGCCATTATTGTGGATTTTAATACCCAAGATCAACAGGCACGGCATGGTGTTTTATTCAAGACATCTGACCACAATAAACATACTAAACCTTGAACTCTCACTTCAGTGGGTAGCAAATATATCAGTTCAGTCTGGCCATGTGGTAATAGTGAGAGCGATTCAAGTTGTGCTTAGCAACACTTCTAGGAGAAAAGCACACAGAAATTAAACAAATGTTCAGAAGTCTAAGTTAGTGCCTTAACCTCCATCCTGGGTTAGAGTTCTCTTACTTGGAAGTACACTTACTTTTCTTTCAATTTGCTATTGTTCTTGTCTTTTTCTAAACAGTATAAAGAGGTTGCACCTATGTATAATTATTCTTTATATTCATCGATTATATCCTTTTTCAAAGCCATCACTACTTCCCAGCTCTATACATTATAATGTTTGTATTGTTACCCTTTTGTTATTTCTAATTATTTAGTTTATTCTTTCCTTTTCTTTCAAGGATGCTTTCCTTGTTGAGGTTTTAAGGATGTTAGCTGTCTTTTTTTTTAACTAGGTTACAGCTTAGTTTATAATAATAATAATAATAATAATAATAATAATAATAATAATAATAATAATAATAATAATAATAGCTACCAAAGATCAGACATCAAACCGGAATAACAAGAGCCTGTATTAATAGATACACAGGGGATCTACATTTTTTTTTTCAATATATACTTTTCTTCTTTACTGATGATTATTCCACCACCCAGGACTCTCAGGGAATTCTTTTCGTCAACACATACAGTAAATACATGACATGGCAAATCACTTTCATCCATTTCGTCTCCAATCACAGACCTCGTCATGACCCTTTTCTTAAGAACTCGAGCTCGAGTCTGACAAATTGAATTCATAGACAAAAAAAAAAAAAAAAACAAATAAAGTCACTACTTGAACACCTGGTTAATAATCAAAATTAATTAGAATTAAAATAACACTGAGTAATCAGAGGTTACCGACCCTCGCCATATAATAATTGCAATTTTTTTCTTAAGGAAGGGGGAGGGGCAGAGGGAGCAATAACATGCAGACATGCAAACCTAATTGACAACAATCACCTTAATTGCCTTATTAAAAAAGGTTGACACTAAAGCGGTTTTCAAACTAAGAAACCAGTAAAAATGTTTGAAAATGTTAGATAGCGGAGAAAGTTGAAAGTAATCGGGGGTAAATGGAAACCAAGAAGATAGAGCAATAATATCAATACCAATGTTAGTAGAATAAAAGAGCTTCATTCGTAAAGGCATTTCAGAGAGAATACATCGGATGATTATTGGCTGAAAAAGAGTCCAAGATTAGTTGAAGCAAGGACGGTAGGAGGGCGTGAATAAAACAAAGATGGTTGTGCCACATCTCCTTTATGGAAGTTAAGTGTGGATGTGGAATAGGATGTGGTATTTGTTTACAAGAGCACGCTCTCCATTTACTCCAAAATTGTGCAGTGCTGCCGCTCTCCTCTTTTTGTACAGGAGGTTTTTTAAATGACGGGAAAGCAAAAAATAGCAAGATATGTTACGGGAGGGGGGAGGGAGAGGGGGAAGGGTTGGTGGAGGAGGTACTAAGCGACCGGGAACTGACATCGTCAACATAGTCAACCAAAGAGAAGTTCGTGACGTCAGCGTACATTTGGTCTATATTCAAAATATATACAACATTAAAAATGGAGTAATTACTCAAAAGTGTCATCATTTGTGAAATGTGAATTTTATATTAGATAAATATTTGATATAAATCATATTAAAGTGTTTTCTTAAAGAAACTATCTTGAAAATGACTCGTTTTCCCAGGCGACGTTTTGCTACACCTATTGACCACTGCCTAAGGATACTTGTCAATTTCCCACCAATGAAAACAGTCATACGCTGCAAAAATAGTCATTCTCGTAAAAAGTTTCTTTAAAAAAATGGTAAGATTTATTGTCAAGTATTACCAAATAAAATATACAATTCACAAATAGTGACACTTTTGAGTAACTGATCCATTTTTTAATCTATTACATATTTTAAATATATATCAAATTTCCGTTGACGTTACGAACTTCTCTTTGATTGACTCTGTTGGTGATGTCGTTTTTTTTTTTCCCAACATTTAAAGAACCTCCTCCTTACTGTGCAAAAAGAGGAGAGCTGCAGGAATGCATAATACCTGGGATGGAAATGAAATGTAGAAATAAATTGCGTGCTTTATATGTCGTAAGAATTTAATGTCTAATGAATGTAGTCATATACAAAAGAATTGCTAAAAATATGTGAATGTGTATACAAAGCAGTTAATAATGTGGCTTTTTTTTTCTGCACTAGTGTCAAACGACAGTTCAAACGACAATGACCGCAAGCTCCCCTTAGGGAAACGGCTATCTGCAGTTAAATAAATAGTGTATATATATATATATATATATATATATATATATATATATATATATATATATGTGTGTGTGTGTGTGTATATATATATTTATATATATATATACTGTATATATATACAGTATATATATATATTATAAATAGAGAGAGAGAGAGAGAGAGAGAGAGAGAGAGAGAGAGAGAGAGAGAGAGAGAGAGAGAGAGAGTATATATATATATATATATATATATATATATATGTATATATATATATATAACAATAAATGCAGCCGTTTTTAGACAAATGCAATACACGTGTGGGGTTTGGTCCGTTTTCATCACCACGCTGGCAAGTGCAAATTGGTGATGGTGGAAGATTTTATGTATGGTCAGTCAAAGCAAACCAACTTAGTCTGGGAAGCCATGACTAGCACGGCTTTAATATATATATATATATATATATATATATATATATATATATATATATATATATATATATATATGTGTTTTTTTCAAAAAGGCCCATAAAAGAAACACAGGAAATATAAATAAATCACACTATATTTCGGTCAATAAACATCGACCCTCTTCAGGATGTAAAGTAAAAATGAGGAATACAGTGGAGATTGTATTTATTTATATTTCCTGTGTTTCTTTTATGGGCCTTTTTGAAAAAAACATGTTAAACTGTTCGATTACAGTTATAAGTAAGACATATATATATATATATATATATATATATATATATATATATATATATATATATATATATATATATATTACGCAACATCATAAAGGAACTAATAAAGCAGTAATACCAGCACTGAAGTTCAAAAGGAAGTTTTTCCCTAGGAACAGGGTTCACTCACAGACTCAAAACCTTTTCCCTTGAATTAAATTCAATTAGAGGAAGGTTGAAGACCTTTGAATGCCGGAGAGCTCAAGTAAAAAAGAGCATTAGACGTAATAATCATATTAATTTTTAGAAACAAAGCGAAATGGCAACTGACGAAATTTCTACCGACGCACGTGAATAGTAATAAGACACATCAAAACGGAATTTCGTAGAGTAAAAACCCATACTCGGCTACCAAAATTAGCTCATATAATTATATTATGACAGCATTCAGGAAAACGAGGTAAATACTTAAAGTTCTCTAACCAAAGTTATTTTTGGTAAAAATGCTACTGAGCAAATTTCATCTAAAACGAAATAACATTGTATGTAATGTCATTTGCAAGATATCTTTAAGCACCGCTAAAAAATAAATATTGTTAACAGTTAGAGGCAAAATCTAAAATTGGTGAACATCATGATCTTTGGGATACTACTACTACTACTACTACTACTACTACTACTACTACTACTACTGCTGCTGCTTCAACCGCGTACTACGCAAAGTGGCCTCTATCAGGTTTCTCCAGCCATCCGTATCCCTTGCTCTCTGGGGCACATCATCCCAGATGATCCCCAAGTCCTTATTAATGAGCAGGTGTTGGCCTCACCAATCATCTAGGTCCTAATGGTGTCCGTGTAACATCTTGTCATATAGTCATTTCAGCCTTTTATTCAAGAACATATCCTCGATAAATGCTACTTATCAGTACCTAATTATTCATTATTATAATGAATATTTGTAGCTATTATCCTTTCATTACGACTTGGATCTTGTCATTTAGTGCAAAGTACTCTTCGTCAGGTTTGAATTAAACACACACATACACACATACACACACACATATATATATATATATATATATATGTGTGTGTGTGTGTGTGTGTGTGTGTGTAAGCATATGGGTGTATAGCCAGGTATTCAGTTAATGACTTTACTACTTTGTGTGTGTGAGAGAGAGAGAGAGAGAGAGAGAGAGAGAGAGAGAGAGAGAGAGAGAGAGAGAGTATATGTGTGTGCATCCAGTATCGTCATCTCAACAACGTGAAACCTGCAAGTGGAGATTGCTCTCGTGCTGATCAACAGTAAATAGAATTGGACGATGCAATTCCAGGGATGCAATTTAGGCACACCGGTACATCCAGTTAATGTACATGACATTCAGATTGACAATGACGGAAACTGGCAAATCCTGATGGTAATTTTACCCCCATTAATTCGCATCAATAGATGTTCGCCTCTCTCGAATATTACCGCTAAGCTGAACTGGGCTTTGGCTGTGATGGAATTCATTCAAACTATGGAGGAGTTAACAGGAGAAGGACAATCTCTCGCTGATCATTCTAATCTTTATCTTGAAATGACTGATTCCGAAGATAACAGAAGAGGAGGAACTTCCATTATTGTATAATAATAAAAAGCTCCAAGTATAAAAATAAGCTAAAAAAAAATCTAAAATCTCTACGTAATTAAATGGCCTATTTAAAAAAAAAAACTGTGACGTCCTTAATACTAAGAAAATAAAATAATTTACTCTAACATAAACTTAATGAATAAAACACATGAAGAAATGGGAACACGCATGACACCCCACTAATCATTTATTATAAAAGAAAGAAAAAAAAAAACTTTTTATCTTAAACAACCGTGAAATTGTTGCGCTTCACATAACAAAGAGAGAAAATATAATAATCGTTTCATACTATTATCCTATTCTATCAACATGAAGTAATTTAAACCGAGCAGACACAGAGGGCTGTTAGGAGTTTCAAAAATGTAACAGGTGCAACACATTAATGAACATTCTTCTTTTTTCTTTTTTCTTCTCTTTCTTTTTATTTCATTTTTATTTTTAAGATCTCGCTTATTAGATAAAAGTTCGTCTAATTGATCTCCAGAAACATATCAAATTATTCTAAATAAAAAAAAACAACTTATTCATTATATAAGTTATTAAACAAAACATATATGTGGAAATGGAATAAACCATGAAAATCAATGAAAACGTCTCATTGCAAAATAATGAAGGTTACCCTTAAAAAGTAATTTTACTTTAGTAATATACAGTAGAGTATTACCTCTACTGTTCTCTAGACTTGGGCAGCGCCATAGCCTCTGTATCATGGTCTTCCATTGTCTTGGATACACTCAAGCTCACTATTCTGTTTTCTTAATTTCCTTTCCTTTGCAGGCTTTTTTTCCCCATTGGAGTCCTTAGGCTTATAGCATCCTGCTTTCCCATCAAGGACTATAATAATAATAATAATAATAATAATAATAACAATAATAATAATAATAATAATAATAATAATAATAATAATAATAATAATAGTGTAAATTGCATAAAATAAAGTGGTGTTACATTCCTTACCTTACAGGTTACAACGCAGCATTTCTCAAACATACCTGAAAATGAAAAAAGAAATACATAGATCAGTATGTGAATGCGACTAAAAAACTTATAATTTCATTTATTTAAAAACACAGCCAATAATTTTTTCTTTCTGATGACTTGCACATTTCATCCTAGAATGTTTCAATAAGGCAATATAAAATTCTTTTTTTTACGGAATATACAAAGCAGTATCGCAAGCCTCTATATTAAATTAGTATTTCATTACTCATATTCTTATGAAAAATAGGAGGACAAGGATAAACGAAAAAAAAGGAGTGCCATGTCCTAAAACTTGTCAAGGCAAAGAATATTCTGAAATCCCAGAATACTCGGGCACACTATTCTATCCCATTTCTCTTCCTCTTGTTTTGTTAGAGTTTTTATAGTTTATATAGGAGATATTTGTGAGGTTAATCTTCTTAAGATATTTTATTTTTCCTTGTTTCCTTTCCTCACAGGGCTATTTTCCCTGCTGGAGCCCCTGGGCTTATAGCATTCTGCTTTTCCAGCTAGGGTCTCGGCTTAGCAAGTAATAATATTAATATTGATATCTTGATTAAAAATATAATACAAAAATAAGATATAAATAGTTTCCTAATGAACGGTTTAAATGCGAAGACACTGAAAGAGTTGGAAGACCCAAGCTTACATGGTTGACGACTATGAAGCGTGAAGTAGGAAATGATGAATGTAGAGGTATTGATTTAAAAGCTCAAGATAGAGACGATTGGCGAAATCTACTCAAGGCCCTTTGCGTCAATAGGCGTAGGAGATGATGATGAAATGCGAAGGAAAAAACAATTGAAGGGAGAGATTATTTTTCTCAAAATGGTTTCAAACATCATGTCTTGTAATCATTTGTGAATTATACACTATTCCTTTATAATCTGAACCACATGAGACCAAATGAAAATAAATCCAAGTTTCAATGATGGCCAATACAAATACATATGCCGATTTCCTATTGAAAATAAGGTACTATAGTCAATTTCTTTTAATGAGGCGCATTTGCACCGACTCGCAGCGGTGCCCTTTTCGCTCGGAAAAGTTTCCTGATCGCTGATTGGTTAGAATTATCTTGTCTTACCAATCAGCGATCAGGAAACATTTTCGAGCTAAAAGGGCACCGCTGCGAGTCGGCGCAAATCTGCCTCGCTAAAAAAAATTTACTACAGTTATACAGTTTAAATAGTATTGCTATAGCACTATTAATAAAATATGAAAATAGTAGTTAACATATGACGACATCAAATATCAATGACAATGCTTGGTCAGAGTTCCTCACACATTACGTACTTCATTTTTTGAGGCATAAATAGCAGAAAAAAGGTGTCAAATTCAATGTTCTTCTTAAATACTTTAAAATTAAACTAAATGTAGATAAAAATAAACAATAATGAAATGAGCTCAACAAATATGAAATTCATGTTCAATATTGTAAAATAAAAGCTTCAAATTACTAATTGAAAACTACTCTCTAACAGAAGGAGAATATGGAATGACTAGAATTGTTTGTTATTTACCCACCCTACACACACTTCGAGAGAGAGAGAGAGAGAGAGAGAGAGAGAGAGAGAGAGAGAGAGAGAGAGAGAGAGAGAGAGAGAGACCTTTTTTTCGGGGGAAGACGAACTCCTCAACACCTGTCAGAAACATCTGTCCTCCTGAGAAAGATAGTCTGAGGAAGTGTAATTCGGCCACAAGTACATCAAATAATATTCTATTGGTA
>NC_090726.1:54768769-54783769 GCF_036898095.1 Palaemon carinicauda | reverse complement strand
TCAACCGTCCATAGCAGAATTATTCGCATATTCTTTCTAACTGAGAATAACAACGAATCTTACAGGTTAATAACACGTTATTTCACTACGAAAATGTCTTGATATGTAAGTCCAGTTAATGACTTGTCTCAAAATACATATGCACCCATAATTATCCAATGCTAAAAATTGTTATCTCTATAATTACCAACACAAAATTTTTATCATGATTTGCATCCAAATATGTCCAATAAATTTGAATACAATATCAAAATTCCAAGAAATTTTATAAAAGGTGAAATTAATTTGCATCTTAAAGGTAAAAAAAAAAGACGAAAAACTACCAAATGAAAAATTCCTCTAACTCACCAGTTACACTTCCATAGTTAGGCTCGGATGCTCCTTAGTCATTAGTAAGTATCTTGCCAACACGACACTATCTTCTTGCTAGAGAAAATTATTACTTTACTATGCCAATAACGAACGCATTCTAATTACATAACTGGAAGCAGCCTACTATGAGATTCAGGGCCTCTGTAACACGGTTTTTTCGCAATAACTTTTTTTCTATGAATTTCATAAATATAACGCTTATTCAGAATGCACATTATATCTACACATAAATTTTGACTATATTCTACATTACGTAGGTTGAATAAATTTGGTACTTTATTAAGTAAAAGTGACGATTTTTGAAGACGGGCCAACTTACTCAGAGAAAAGGTTTCGAACGCACTCGTTACGTAACTTATGACGGCATTTCTTCTCTCTTTCTCGATCGATGATTGGTTATACGTAACGAAGGCTATACCTCTGCCAACAATAACACAAAAGTGTAAATAAAAGCAAAGCAGTACACCTTTATGAATTCTGAAACCTCTCCACTGAGAATTGTCATAATGAACAAACGAACAAAATATGTTAATAAATACAAAAACACTTCGATTATTAGTCTAACTCCCAGAATAAGTTTCCTAAGAAATTACAGTCTACTTTATAGGTCACAATCAGATTGACAAGGTGTATGGATTAGTTGGTAATTTTCAAAAACGTAGTAGACCAGCTTGATTTGATAACTGCTATATCCAATGTCCAGTCATTTTTATTTATTGTCTAGCTACCTACGTATTTACTGTAAAAAAGAAAAAAATAAATAAATAACGGGTACCATATTTTGGCTTTAAACCTTCACCAGTAATTATCGTCAGAATGATGACTTCACGAGGCTACACCCACTTTGGCCTCGTTGTAATTCAGGATAACACTGAAGGCTATCATGGGCACTGTTGGATCAGAAAATTTAAATTCTGGCTATAAAAACTAATTTTTCGAGTAGTTGTAAGAAGTGGTAAATGATCCTCAAGGATCCCAGCAGTTGGCCTAAACGTTTAATTCATGTATAGTACTGTTACGGCACTACTGCTACAGTACAGTAGTATTACTACGCTAGCACAAATACCCCACCCACATTTATGTATCGTTCCGCCATGCATAAAGTCTTTGTCATATTCTTTCACTGTGCAATAAGCCATGGCCTCCTCAGAAATTAAGTTTAACTTTAGATGATAGGTTATTTCATTAAGCTGAGAAATTATGGCAACTGGGTATGTTATTGCCGATGTTGAAGCTAAAGATAAAGTATGGTATCATTCCTTCATTGCATTATCATCTTTACTACTATTTGTTTTTCTACATGTAGTAATTATTTTAAAGGATAAATGAATTATGTTCACTTCACTTCTATAAATTCCCATTAGATGTACAAATAAAACTCCTAAAACTATTCAGGATTTATTTATAAAATGCAGTCATGCCCAAAACATAGCTAACACGGTTGGTCTGAAGGAGATTTAAGCACAAAAATCTTATTTTAACAAAAATAGTTATATAAAGACTGTTTACATACAATCCCTCTCTTTCTCTCTCTTTTGGTGGCATAGTGAATAGTTAATAGAAATGTTCAAAAGCCTGAATGACATTACAAGTATTATAATCCTGTTACGGTAAATACAAATCAGACTATAAACATTGGATTTAAACTAGAAACTGAATAATTACCTATTCAGGCTATAGTAAATATGGCCACGGGCTTTCTCTTGACTGTATAAAGTTGCAAGTCGTAAGACAAATGCAGTTTTGCAACCACGGGGGCAATTCCAAATCCTGTTAGCCATTCTTGACTGTTATGGGTTTCAGAGCCGATGGAAGAAGTTGAATGGGTGTCTGGTGGATGGGCGGGGCAAAATTTTGTCAAAAGGTGTTTACATTGCTTACGTAGTGAATGTTTTCGACTCTTGGCTCGTTATCACTGGCCATGGCGTCGGCTAGATCATTTTTACTCTATAAAAATTAAAACTATTGTGTTTAGGTTATTGACAATGCTGACAAAATTTGTGTGTGGTTGTAAAATATACATATGTCAACTTTCAGCTACATCCGATGCTTTGATAAGGAGCAAAGTCCAAAAAACCGTGTTACAGAGGCCCTGAATCTCATAGTAGATATCATTACGACACCCAAAGAAACTCGTACTAAATAGCCTATCTCTTTCCTGTCACTTCCATTTTGAGTCTTACCTGTTATTATCAACAACTTCATTCGGTATAATCACCAGCCAGGGTTTTAAATCCTCTTTGTCCTTTTAATATACAACTGATTACTTTCGCAATAAAAGGTTATTGCCTTTCTAAACAATTTATATAACAGTACACATCCTGTGATAGTGTAAAAGTTATCTGGTAAGACCTGTAATGTACCTTTCAAAGATATTTTCAATGCTTCGATGCAAGTTAAAAGGATTGGGTTAATGCACTTGTGGTCAATGGGTCAGTAAGCAAGCACTTTAATAGTTTCCTCAGATTTATAAGAAAGCAAATCCATTACTATGTAATTGTGCTTTCATTCCAAAGTTTTTCTTCAATAAGTTAGGGATGTTTTATGAAATTACTGGATTTCTTTAATATTTTTTTATGAAACTACTGGATTTCTTTGATATTTACCATGACACTAGTGGATTTTTTAACTTGAAAACATAAGGAACGGGATGCTAACATAATCAACTTTATTAGTAGGCCTACATTGATTTTATAATAACGGTGAGAGTAAAGAAATATGTTTAAAACATAAAGGTCAAGAAGAATTACGAGCATAAACAAGAAAAATAAATAGTGTTAGAAAAGAATTGAAGTGTAAAATAACTGACCAGGTAAAGTGCCTTAAAAAAGCATTTGCTAACATTCTTGCATTTAACGGAAATCTTCCAAATTCCAACCGCGTTGGCTTCAAGTACAACGAGACCACTTACCGCAGGAATCTTCTGAAACTATGATTATCAAGGAGAGAAAAAAAAAAAAAAAAAAAAAAAAAAAAACGCCAATGATTGCCACCGCCATTTGGCATAAATTATGAAAGAAATATATGTTTTCATACATGTTTTAGTTACAAGTAAAGAAGACACATATTAAGAATGCCTGATAAAAGGATAAGCAATGAGTGCACATATAATATATATATATATATATATATATATATATATATATATATATATATATATATATATATATATACACACACACATCAGCCGTTACTAGCCGTTAACCTGCATGTATACAGATTTCAATATTATTTCATCATAAAATCGAGTCAAAAGAGCCTGAGAGTCATACGTGAGAACTATATAAAATTTTGTATAAGACAAAGCTAATAATTGATACTACCGACTATCCACTATCTTGGGATATAGTGCTCTTGCTTGAGGGTACGCGTAGGCATAATATTCTCTCTTTTTCTCTATTTCCTTTCCTCACTGGGCTATTTTTCTTCTTGGAGCCCTTGGGCTCATGGCATCCTGTTTTTCAACTAGGAATGTAGCTTAACCAGTAATAGGATCTTTCTAAAACGTATATAGATTAATAAGATATTTTCGTGATAGTATAAAAACACTCTCTTATCTTTCATTGACAAGACATAATTGACGGAAAAATACACACCGGACTTAAACAACCAAACGCCTCAATACATTCATAGATCTACTTGATTGCAGATGACTACGACAAGGAAGATTCATCCCTATATAATAAAGAGCAAGTGTCGGGCTCTATATATATATATATATATATATATATATATATATATATATATATATATATATATATATATATATATATTGTAATTTCTTTCCGGTGAAGCTAAGCTCTCTCCGTCCCTCGGGTAGGGAAGAGAGGAGTAGCCATCCCCTGGTGTGCGTATGTGGGTATGTCTATCAAATATTTAGCCTTCATTTTTGACGGGTCACGTACACTAGTATTATATAAAACTCATCGATAGATTCAAGAATTTAAAAAAAAGTATAACAATTGAGGAAAGATACCAGGGTGATGAGTCATGGGTCTCTTATAGAGAAGCCACCGTAAAAATGTCAGGACCAAAGATATTAAACTGATATTTCCTGGTTACATGTGACCTTCTGGACAATTTTATATGCATTAACTCTAAAAATATAAAATCTCATGAAGATTAGCTTATACTATTCTATGACCGAATGCGTACAGACCGACAGAAATTCATTAAAGTACAAAATTACTCTGTACTGACTGAAAGTAGAATAAGTAGAGAACGTACAGTTGGACACAGGAGTTCCTGGCACACCTAGTTTCGAAGAAGTACACCCAGTCACACCATCAAGGGGCGAGTAACCAAACAGATAGTGTAGGATGGGATGGCAGAGGTGGTGGGCGAGTCTAAACAGAAACTAGCCGCGCGCAGTAAGGATGCAGCTGGGTGCACTTCTTTACAGCAAGGTGTACCAGGAACTCCTGCGTCCAACTGTACCTCTCTCTCTCTCTCTCTCTCTCTCTCTCTCTCTCTCTCTCTCTCTCTCTCTCTCTCTCTCTCTCTCTCTCTATATATATATATATATATATATGTATATATATAAATATATATATATATGTATATATATAAATATATATATATATGTATATATATAAATATATATATATACATATATATATGTATATATATATATATATATATATATATATATATGTATATGTATATATATATATGTATATGTATATATATATATATATATATATATATATATATATATATATATATATATATATATATATATATACAAAGGAGAAAACGAAATATGGCGATGCTAACGCCATGCAATAACGTCAAACAACCCCAAATGAGGAAACGCCTCATGATTGGCTGTTCTAATAAGGGTAATTTGATCGGTCAATTAGAATATGCCACCACATATAAATGGTTCTAAGACACGATCAAAGTCGGGGGAACCAGAAAAGGGTTGGGTAGGAGGAAATGAGGACAGAGAGGACAAGGGGAGAAGGGAATAGTAGAGAGAAAAGGAGAATGGGGACACGGAAGAATGACTTGGATAAAATGAAGGAATAAGAGGGAAGAAGTGATTGTGGCTCCCTGAGGGAACAGGAGGGAACGGAAGATATAAACGTGAAAAAATACTTTCTTTTTCAAATATATTAAAATGTTTATTTACTATTTTCTTCTACAAAATAATCATATACGAGGGGAAGGTTCTGTTTTTATTCCCTTGGGTTCTCAAGCATTCAAATAAAAATTAATGTTTTTTTTTATTAAGGAAACGTCTAAATTATATTTCAACGAACACCTTTATTTTTTCATCGCATTTGAATTTTTCCTTTATTGCACTGATTAAACCACTTCTTTCCTTTTTTTTTGTAGTAAAATAAATAAGTTTTCATCACAGCATTCAAATGAAAATATCATTAAAATAAGCCATTTTTATTTCAAACCTGAAAAAGCAGAGAACGTGCGTCCGCGAAAGGTGATGAATAAAAAATATTTATTCATTACAAACCGACAAATGTTCACATTTCTTCCTCAAGAGCAGACTGATATCATCAAAGAAATACAGAGAAAGACGAGGGAAAAGATTCAATGATTTGCATCAGGCAATCTAAATTTTTATTTTTAACATGTATGGCTTGTATTAAATTAAATATATGACGTCCTCAGCTGCTAACATACAGGGTAAATAATCAATAGAGCCTTTATAAATAAAAATCAGTCAACCTTCAAACATGAAGTAAATGTTATATGTTGAACAAGCTGACTCAAGACTCTTTATAGATTATATAAAAGATCTGTTTTAAAGTTAAAGTTCTTAAAATATTTCATATTAATTGATCATTACTTCTCTCGCAGTTTATTTGAATTTTTATCTCGTTTTCTCACTGGGCTACTTTTCCCTGTTGGAGCCCTTGGGCTTATAGCATCCTGCTTTTCCAACTAAAGTTATAGCTTACCTAATAATAATAATAATAATAATAATAATAATAATAATAATAATATAGAATACCAATTCGTAATACGAGATTAGTGCTACTGAGATAGATATGACCATTTAATATTTTCTCATTTTATGGGGTGGTATTTTCTCAACTAATTCATTACTCAGCTTCAATCAATAAGATAGGATGGAAACCGTGGATAGAGTAACCCGTTTACGAACTTTGCCAAAAATTTCGACTTATCTCACACTAATCAAATATACATAACTAGAAGTTTTTAGAAAGTAGAAAAGTTTATTCGTTCATAAAATTATATCAAACTTGCACCGAATGTTTTTATGTTGAACAAATTAACATGAGACTCTTTTTATAGTTTAAGTATGAAAAATCTACTCTATCGTTGTTACCGCTATGAAATCATCTCCATCTATTATTAAATCCATTTTTAGGCCACCTTCTCCCGCTGCTTTGCCTCTTTTCATGCCTTTTAATGCCATCTTTTCTTCTAATATTTTAGTGGTATTTACCAATAGGTGATTTTGGTGCATCATACTTTCCACAGATAATATATTCTGGTGCGACCATGAAAAATTCAATGAACTAAGGAAGGAAATAAAAAAAAAAAAAAATGACGAATGAAAACTGCACTTTCATTGTCTCTAAAATAACGGAGCTTGACTCGCTGGACAAAAATGGTTAAAAGGTTCTTATAGAAGACCCCGAAACCAGTTAACGTTCATTAATTATGAACTAATCTACGTGGCTGTGACATGACTGAATTTAATGTTCAATTGCTTTTGAAAATCTACACTAGTAAACTTTATTCAACTCGTATAAAAGTCTACATTATAGCTTTATATATTGCTTACTTTTTAATAATTGATTTTACAAGATTTACACTTTAAGTATGGATATCCTCTGTTAACATACGAGCTTTTCTGTTCCACCATTCGACCTGGTTTCGTGTTTTGTTTTCAATAATAACAATAATAATAATAATAATAATAATAATAATAATAATATTTTAGGCTCTAAGCAAATACATCAACAAATTTTTTAGATCCAAAACTGGGAGAAACTTGACTGAAGAACTAACGACTGATTTCCATAATAATAATAATAATAATAATAATAATAATAATAATAATAATAATAATAATTTTGGCTCTCAGCAAATGTATCAAGAAATTTTCTAGATCCTAAACTGGGTGAACCGTGACTGAAAAACTACGCGTTAAAAGTTAAAAAAATTCACTTATGACCTTCGGCATAAACTGATTAAAACTGTAATCTGTAAACATGTTTTCCAGATGTGTGTATTAGTTCGTACGATGCTGTTTACTCTTATTCCTGTAAAGGTGGAGCATGCATTCAAATGATTGGGACTCGCCTTCATGCAAACCAAATAAAATTAGATTAGAAATATATAATTTCACTGACCAGTGAAGAATTATGTGAATCCTTTTTTTTTTTTTTTGCGCAAAACCAATAATACACTTAATGACCTTCTAATGATAATTCGCATTAAACACAAAAAGCTAAAAATATATGAAGGCTTCACTCTGAGATCTGAATAAATATTTAAAATATTTTCATAATGCCCTTAAATGAAGATAAGACAATTCTTTTCCGTATCCCAGAATAAAGTATCATAAGTATTTTTCGGTCTTCCACTTTGTATACAAATCAAATATATATATGTATATATATATATATATATATATATATATATATATATATATATATAAGATAAATTTTGCACATTTAGACGTGTTTTTCATATTCAAATAAGCCATATATCTTTAACACATTAATGTCTGGAGTCTCTTAACGACCTTGGGATCAGAGCCCCAGGCGAAATCACATAAACCCAGTAGTTTCTGACCGGCCGGGAGTCGAACCCTGGTCCAGGAAACTTGTATGTATAGTGACTTACTATTTGGCCACGTGGTATGTCACTGTACATACAAGTTTCCTAGACCAAGATTTGACTCCCGGCCGGTCAGAAGCTATTGTCTTTGGGTGATTTCGCCTGGGGCTCTGATCCCGAGGTCGTTAACAGAATCCAGACATTAATGTATCAAAAATATATGGCTTATTTGATATATATATATATATATATATATATATATATATATATATATATATATATATATATATATATATATATATATGTGTGTGTGTGTGTGTGTGTTAATATAAATATAAATATAAATATATGTATATTTTTATATATATATATTGCTAAGCTGCCACCTTAGTTGGCAAAGCAGGATGCTATAAGCCCAAGGGCTCCAACAGGAAAAACAGCCCAGTGGGGAAAGTAAACAAAGAAAAAATTTATTGTTTTAAGAACAGTAACAACATTAAAACTATAACAAAACAAGAGGAAGAGAAATAAGATAGAATAGTGTGCGCCAGTATATCCTCAAGTAATGAACTCTAACCTAAGACAGTGGAAGACCATGGTACAGAGGCTATGGCACTACCCAAGACTAGAGAACAATGGTTTGATTTCGGAGTGTCCTTCTCCTAGAAGAGTTGCTTACCATAGCTAGAGAGTTTCTTCTACCCTTACCAAAAGGAAAGTGGCCACTGACCGATTACAGTGCAGTAGTTAACCCCTTGAGAGAAAAAAAATTGTTTGGTAATCTCAGTGTTGTCAGGAGTATGAGGACAGAGGAGAATATGTAAAGAATAGGCGTGACTATTCGGTGTATGTGTAGGCAAAGGGAAAATGAACCGTAACCAGAGAGAAGGATCCAATGTAGTACTGTCTGGCCAATCAAAGGACCCCATAACTCTCTAGCGGTAGTATCTCAACGGGTGGCTGATGCCCTGGCCAACCTACTACCTACTAGGTTCGCAACGACCCGTCAAAAATGACGGCTAAATATTTAAATAGATATGAACAATTGCATGCACAAGCACACGAACCCTCTCTCACCATGGTATAACTACTTCCTCTCCACTTACCCGGAGGTCGGGGAGAGCTGAGCGTGAGCGTGACCGAAAAGATATATATATATATATATATATATATATATATATATATATATATACATATATATATATATATATATATATACATATATATATATATATATATATATATATATATGTGGCACGACTGTTGCTCTTTATTATCTAGGCGATGCATACACACATATTTTGTTTGTGTATGTAATAAGCTTTTACGCAAACAGAGAGAGAGAGAGAGAGAGAGAGAGAGAGAGAGAGAGAGAGAGAGAGAGAGAGAGAATCAAACCAAACGTCAACGCTATTCACTTTGCAAGCTCAACGCATTTACTTTATATCATACCCTCGCAACATCGCGAGGGAAGGAACGTTTATTATATCAACAGTATTAACGTCGAATCAAAAAGCAACTGAATAGTAACAGCTGTTTACAAATGATAATAAATTCGCATCTACGACTGTATTCCTCTCAACAACACATCATTCAGGAACGCAATGCGCATGACTCGTATTTTTCATTTGAAATAATACAGATGGAGGAAGCAGGGGAAATATCTAGAAAATGGATCATAATGGAAGACCTACATCGAAGGAGAACTTTATGTTCTGGTCAACAATAGATTCACTAAAGTTAGATCATTCTGGTCCTGTTCTTTAGTTGGACGGGTAACCACCAGGGTAGGACAAGCGGCATCGAAATATAAACCATATGTACAGTGTAACATAGAGGCCAAGCGTGGGGCTTATACTCTCTAAGACTTGCTCACGTTGAAAGGGGATAACTTGTGACACCATCCGCAGCATCAGAAAAAAAATGCATCACATTCATTCGCCTTCCCACTGTTGCTGAGGGTGTAGCCTTGAAAGATCTATTTTAATGTTTTATTCTAAGTGTTCAATACTTCTGTATTTTGTTTTTTTCTGTATCTCCTCTCTTTACTGGGCTATTTTTCCCTGTCGGAGCCCTTGGGCTTATAGCATCCTGCTTTTCAAACTAGGGTTGTAGCTTAGGTAATAATAATAATAATAATAATAATAATAATAATAATAATAATAATAACTTTTAGAAGGGAGGCATTAGCCTGATTGCTAAGCACTAGACTATAATGAGCTCACCAACTAACAGCTGATTTCTTAGTTTACAAGTTGTCAGGTATTTTCCACAAGTTAGCAAGAAACGGTTCTTTTTCACTTGTTGGAAAATTGGTAATGTTACTCCATTAGGTGAATGCGTCTGTGGTAGCTCTAGCCTGGTGGTTACCGCCCTATTTCCATAACTACCATCGTGTCTAAAGTTTTTCAATGTATTTTGGAAAAACGTGTAAATAGGTATACTGAAGGTAATAATTTGTTCCCCAGTTTACTATTTGGCTTTCGCAAAGGCCTACGAATATGAAATGGAATTCTTGCACTTTCCAATGCTGTGCATAAATCCCTGATTGTGATCAGGAAGTTCGTACATGATTGGCCTTGACTTTAGCGCTGCCTTTGACCATGTTAATCATGTGACCCTTGTTCTAAAAATCAAACTGTTTGGATTCCTATGACCTATTGCATTCTGCTTTTCCAACTTGGATTGTAACTTCGGTAGTAATAACAACCAAAATAATAATACTATAAATATAGATACTGTATATATGATAAATTTTGCACATTTAGACGTGTTTTTCATATTCCAATAAGCCATATATTTTAATACTTAGTCTGGATTCTCTTACCGACCTCACGATCAGAACCGCAAGGCGGAACCACTCAAAGACAATGGGAGGTATTCATAAAAATGAAGGATATCCTTGTAAGCATAAGGTATCCTATGAATATGGAAAGAAACATTTGCTTATACTTCTACCTTTTGCTTCAGAGAATTGCCTTGTACTTCTACCTTTTACTTGCGAGGATATCCTCCAAGCAGAAGTAAAAGAATGACTCGTGTTTCGGGAGCGCTTACTTACATGTTGGAACTTGTAAGATTTCATTTGTGCTGTCAAGATAAAAAAAAGAGTTTAGTATTTATAATACGTATTTAATGCCCTGTTTTTACTTGTATTTAATTAAGTTTACGCATCGGAAAGAACACAGAAGCCACCGTGCCTTCCCCAAATCCTCCCCCACCCCTTGCATTAGAAGTTTTTTGACCTCTTTTTAGCTCCCCCACCCCCTGCATTAGAAGTTCTTTGACATCTTTTTAGCTCCCACACCCCTTGCATTAGAAGTTCGCTGACCTCTTTTTAGCTCCCACACCCCTTGCATTAGAAGTTCTTTGACCTCTTTTTAGCTCCCACACCTCTTGCATTAGAAGTTCTTTGACCTCTTTTTAGCTCCCACACCCCTTGCATTAGAAGTTCTTTGACCTCTTTTTAGCTCCCACACCTCTTGCATTAGAAGTTCTTTGACATCTTTTTAGCTCCCAAACCCCTTGCATTAGAAGTTCTTTGACCTCTTTTTAGCTCCCACACCCCTTGCATTAGAAGTTCTTTGACCTTTTTTTAGCTACCCCACCCCTTGCATTAGGAGTTCTCTGACCTCTTTTTAACTCCCACACCCCTTGCATTAGAAGTTCTTTGACCTTTTTTTAGCTTGCACACCCCTTGCATTAGAAGTTATTTGACCTCTTTTTAGCTCCCCCACCCCTTGCATTAGAAATTCTTTGACCTCTTTTTAGTTCCCACACCCCTTGCATTAGAAGTTCTTTGACCTCTTTTTAGCTCCCACACCCCTTGCATTAGAAGTTCATTGACTTCTTTTTAGCTCACCCACCCCTTGCATTAGAAGTTCTTTGACCTCTTTTTAGCTCCCACACCCCTTGCACTAGAAGTTCTTTGACCTCTTTTTAGCTCCCCCGCCCCCTGCATTAGAAATTCTTTGACCTCTTTTTAGTTCCCACGCCCCTTGCATTAGAAGTTCTTTGACCTCTTTTTTAGCTCCCAGACCCCTTGCATTAGAAGTTCATTGACTTCTTTTTAGCTCACCCACCCCTTGCATTAGAAGTTCTTTGACCTCTTTTTAGCTCCCACACCCCTTACACTAGAAGTTCTTTGACCTCTTTTTAGCTCCCCCACCCCCTGCATTAGAAATTCTTTGACCTCTTTTTAGTTCCCACGCCCCTTGCATTAGAAGTTCTTTGACCTCTTTTTAGCTCCCCCACCCCTTGCATTAGAAATTCTTTGACCTCTTTTTAGTTCCCACGCCCCTTGCATTAGAAGTTCTTCTCCTCTTTTAAGCTCCCACACCCCTTGGATTAGAAGTTCATTGACCTCTTTTTAGCTCCCCCACCCCCTGCATTAGAAGTTCTTTGACCTCTTTTTATCTCCCACACCCCTTGCATTAGAAGTTCGCTGACCTCTTTTTAGCTCCCACACCCCTTGCATTAGAAGTTCTTTGACCTCTTTTTAGCTCCCCCACCCATTGCATTAAAAGTTCTTTGACCTCTTTTTAGCTCCCACACCCCTTGCATTAGAAGTTTTTTGACCTCTTTTTAGCTCCCCCACCCCCTGCATTAGAAGTTCTTTGACATCTTTTTAGCTCCCACACCCCTTGCATTAGAAGTTCGCTGACCTCTTTTTAGCTCCCACACCCCTTGCATTAGAAATTCTTTGACCTCTTTTTAGTTCCCACACCCCTTGCATTAGAAGTTCTTTGACCTCTTTTTAGCTCCCCCACCCCTTGCATTAGAAATTCTTTGACCTCTTTTTAGCTCCCAAACCCCTTGCATTAGAAGTTCTTTTACCTCTTTTTAGCACCCACACCCCTTGCATTAGAAGTTCTTTGACCTTTTTTTAGCTCCCCCACCCCTTGCATTAGGAGTTCTCTGACCTCTTTTTAGCTCCCACATCCCTTGCATTAGAAGTTCTTTGACCTCTTTTTAGCTTCCACACCCCTTGCATTAGAAATTCTTTGACATCTTTTCAGTTCCCACACCCCTTGCATTAGAAGTTCTTTGACCTCTTTTTAGCTCCCACACCCCTTGCATTAGAAGTTCATTGACTTCTTTTTAGCTCACCTACCCCTTGCATTAGAAGTTCTTTGACCTCTTTTTAGCTCCCACACCCCTTGCACTAGAAGTTCTTTGACCTCTTTTTAGCTCCCCCACCCCCTGCATTAGAAATTCTTTGACCTCTTTTTAGTTCCCACGCCCCTTGCATTAGAAGTTCTTTGACCTCTTTTTAGCTCCCACACCCCTTCCATTAGAAGTTCATTGACTTCTTTTTAGCTCACCCACCCCTTGCATTAGAAGTTCTTTGGCCTCTTTTTAGCTCCCACACCCCTTGCACTAGAAGTTCTTTGACCTCTTTTTAGCTCCCACACCTCTAGCATTAGAAGTTCTTTGACCTCTTTTTAGCTCCCACACCTCTAGCATTAGATGTTCTTTGACGTCTTTTTAGCTCCCACACCTCTAGCATTAGAATTTCTTTGACCTCTTTTTAGCTCCCACACCTCTAGCACTAGAAGTTCTTTGTCTTCTTTTTAGCTCCCACACCTCTAGCATTAGAATTTCTTTGACCTCTTTTTAGCTCCCACACCTCTAGCACTAGAAGTTCTTTGACCTCTTTTTAGCTCCCACACCTCTAGCATTAGAAGTTCTTTGACCTCTTTTTAGCTCCCACACCTCTAGCATTAGAAGTTCATTGACTTCTTTTTAGCTCCCACACCTCTAGCATTAGAAGTTCTTTGACCTCTTTTCAGCTCCCACACCTCTAGCATTAGAAGTTCTTTGACCTCTTTTTAGCTCCCACACCCCTTGCATTAGAAGTTCATTGACCTCTTTTTAGCTTCCCTACCCCTTGCATTGGAAGTTCTTTGACCTCTTTTTAGCTCCCACACCCCTTGCATTAAAAGTTCTTTGACCTCTTTTTAGCTCCCACACCTCTTGGCATTAGAAGTTTTTTGACCTCTTTTTAGATCCCACACCCCTTGCATTAGAAGTTCTTTGACCTCTTTTTAGCTCCCACAACCCTTGCATTAGAATTTCTTTGACCTCTTTTTAACTCCCACACCTCTTACATTAGAAGTTCTTTGACCTCTTTTTAGCTCCCACACCTCTAGCACTAGAAGTTCTTTGACCTCTTTTTAGCTCCCACACCTCTAGCATTAGAAGTTCTTTGACCTCTTTTTAGCTCCCACACCTCTAGCATTAGAAGTTCATTGACTTCTTTTTAGCTCCCACACCCCTTGCATTAGAAGTTCTTTGATCTCTTTTTAGCTCCCACACCTCTAGCATTAGAAGTTCTTTGACCTCTTTTTAGCTCCCACACCTCTAGCATTAGAAGTTCATTGACCTCTTTTTAGCTCCCACACCCCTTGCATTAGAAATTCTTTGACCTCTTTTTAGATCCCACACCCCTTGCATTAGAAGTTCTTTGACCTCTTTTTAACTCCCACACCTCTTGCATTAGAATTTCTTTAACCTCTTTTTAGCTCCCACACCTCTAGCACTTCAAGTTCTTTGACCTCTTTTTAGCTCCCACACCTCTAGCATTAGAAGTTCTTTGACCTCTTTTTAGCTCCCACACCTCTAGCATTAGAAGTTCATTGACTTCTTTTTAGCTCCCACACCTCTAGCATTAGAAGTTCTTTGACCTCTTTTCAGCTCCCACACCTCTAGCATTAGAAGTTCTTTGACCTCTTTTTAGCTCCCACACCCCTTGCATTAGAAGTTCTTTGACCTCTTTTTAGCTTCCCTACCCCTTGCATTGGAAGTTCTTTGACCTCTTTTTAGCTCCCACACCCCTTGCATTAAAAG
>NC_090726.1:54753769-54761269 GCF_036898095.1 Palaemon carinicauda | reverse complement strand
ACATTTTCTTCATCTTTATCCCCACTTTACCCCTAACCCCCCCCCCCCCCCCCCCAGCTAACCACCCACGCCTCCCCCTGCTCCTCGATGCTCTCCAATCTCAACAAATCCTCTTTTTTTTTCTAATTTGGGAATTTAACGAGGATAGTAGACATTAGGAAGAGAAATTGGGGGATTTTAGGAAATGTAATAATTGAAAGAGTTCGTAAAGTAGTAATAGGGCGCTTAAAATGCAAGACTCATAACTGCACAAGGTAGATTGATGGCCGAAAAATATGTATAAAATTTCACATGTAAAGGAATGAACCGAAAATAACATACTTTCAAAATCCATCGCTGAAAAATAGTAATAAGAACAATTAAAAGATAAATTCGTGCATATATATTTAAAAGCCAGAGTTTGTGAAAATGGATGAAAAGTATAAAAATGCTTTTCAATTAAACGAATAAAATAGAATGATAGAATCTGATAAAAACTATAGTTTTCGACAAAAATGTAACAAGATGCCTTAAGTGGTAAGTCTTTACATGTAACTGAAGAATGCCCGAACTACGTAAATATAATATTAGAAATTCCTTAACAGGGGAGTAAGTACTCAAAACAATTAAATCACACATTTGTAAATTTTATAGTACACGTTATATATATATATATATATATATATATATATATATATATATATATATATATATATATATATATATATATATATAAAACAATACAATCCGCACTGGCCAGCAAGTGATAAAAATTGGCCAAACCCCCAACATGAATAAGGACATGCCTGAGCCTTTTGTCCTGCAGTGGAATAGAAACGGCTACATTATTTTTATTGTTGTAATCATGCATAGAATATGATAAAAAGAAATTTAACATATTCATGTTGCTTAGGAAAGCAATTTCCAGTAAGCAATTACTGAAAGGAAGTTTATTTTCCCAAGACTTTTATTTTCTTCAATGTGGAGTTCTTTGTAATCGAAAAAACTAATTCTTTATCAAATTCATTTTAAATATATACGTTATCAGATTGTAAAAAGAAGAAAAAATATTAAAACTAAAAATATGGTTCCAAAGAACTTCAAGAATGGCATCACTTTACAAACAAAATACACGAAATTCCTAAGTTAACGTTGCCAACAAAAAATTGAAATTAGTAATTGCAACAATAAGAACACCAATAAATGCAGCTGTTTCTAGTCGACTGCAGGACTAAGGCCTCAGGCACGTCATTAGTCATGTCTGAGGTTTGGCCAGTTTTCATCACCACGCTGTCAAGTGCTCACAGCAAACTAATTGATGTTTTATTAAATATGTAGTAGTTCTTGAAACAATTATCGCGATGATATCCGAATTTCTTAAAGCTTCACAATCTCAATTTATAGAATCTGGTACCATCTGTACCATAACTACATGATTTATCATACTTCAAAACTGCATATCTGGCATTTGCATTTCACGAACATTTTTACCACACAATAATATGAGACAGGAGGCCTAAAATTAACTGATTCTTCAAGAAAGTTCCTCTTAAATATGTAAATTTGATCAAGTTTATTCATTATCATAGCATGTGCAAAGTTAATGTTAATGGAGTCCTATCAAATGAATTTACAGTGAACAGTGGAGTACTCCAAGGGAATATGTTGTCTCCTATATTGTTTATCCTCCTCAAGGATTTTGTAAATCATAGAATAGTTGGAGATCTTGGAGAAGGGTTGGACTGGATTGGTAATAGAAAATTAGCTGACCTAGAGTATTCTGATGTTGCTGTTCTCGTTAGCAGAACACTACAGGATTAGCAATGCTTGCTTACCAGAATGTATGAAATATTAAATGATGTTGGGCTCCAGATAAATAAAAGCAAGACAGAGATGATGAGAACGGTATATGCAATGGAAGATGAAATATCATTGGAAGGGAAAATGATTAATGAGGTATAATCATTTAAATATCTAGGAACTATGATCTCTAACACAAGATCTTTAGAATTTGAGTTTAATGAATGATTGAAAAAAGAAAATCAGACAATGGCTAGTTTAAGTAAAATTTGGAACTCAAGTCGCCTGAAATTACATATCAAAATCAGGCTATAAATAAGTTTAGTGAGATCGGTCGGTGTTACTATACGGACATAAGCCGTGGTATGACAATGAAACAATATCCAACAGATTTTGTAGATTTGAAAACAAAGCCCTCAGAAGAATATTGGGAGTTAAATGGCAGGACAGGATTAGAAATGAAACTATGAGAGATATTACTCGAGTGCCATATGTGGATGAGATCATGGTGAGGGGTAGATGGAGATGGTATGGGCATGCTCTTCGCACTCCTAAAAGAGAGGTTAGTTCACCAAACTTTAATCTGGGCACCACAAGACACTAGAAGAGTTGGAAGACCCAGATCTACATGAATGAGGACTATGAAGCGTGAAGTAAGAGATGATAAATGGAGAGGTATCGATTTAAAAGCTCAAGATAGAGACGACTGGCGAAATTTAACCGAGGCCATTGGCGTCAATAGGCGTAGGAGGAGATGATGATGATCATGATCATGATCACGAAGAGAATAAACCAATACTAGTATAAAAGACCCGTCAAAACTTACAGCTAAATATTTGGATAGATATACACACACGCACCCCCTCCCCCCTCTAACCAAGAAATTACTCCCACTCCCCTTCCCTAGGGATGGCGAGAGATAAGCTTGACTTGAAAGAAATTATATATATATTCATATATATATATATATATATATATATATATATATATATATATATATATATATATAGCCTGACATTTGCTCGTTATTATATAGGTTAGATGGTTGATTGAATTTACGTATTGGGTGATACGTTGTCATCCCATCCTAGGATAAAAAACAAGTAAAATGGCGAAACATGAAAGGTTTTAAAACTGAAAAAAATAGACACATCAACTCATCTCGATCTAAAGACGTCACATAGTTACTTCCATCAATGCTGTTCACTCATATAAGTTGTCTATGTGGCTTCACTTCGCATAAAAGTGATTTGACATATCATAACTTTCACTTACTGACATATAAACCTCAGAGCAAAACTACCAGATTAAGAGCCACGCTTTTATTGTTCTACAGGAAACAAATGGAGTTCTTTTAAACATTTATGTGATCATTATTCTACAGTCCTCATCATGAAGATGCATGAGAAAGAATAAACACACTTGCACTGCTTTAATTTTTCTATTTCAACGTTAAGGACTTCATTCTATATATTTTTACATTTACAATCACACATACAAACATATACATACACATACAAACACACACACACATATATATATATATATATATACAGTATACATACACAAACATATATAAGCGCACACACAGAAAAACACAAACAAACACACACACACATATATATATATATATATATATATATATATATATATATATATATATATATATATATATATGGGCATTCGGGTATTCAACATTAAAGGTTGTTACGTCCTTCGTTAATTATTCGATTTTCAAAACTACAAATAAACAGGAGGGATTCCATAGCAAGGGAAGTTTTAAAAATACACAAACATGAAAAAAATTATTATGATAAGAATACCAGAAAGGATTAAGGAAAATATACGAGAAGACCCTTCCAGGAACATACTGATATCTATAACCCTGATAAATTTCAGAGCATCTTTTCAGGTTTCCTTACGGTAATGGCAACGAGAGAGAGAGAGAGAGAGAGAGAGAGAGAGAGAGGAGAGAGAGAGAGAGAGAGAGAGAGAGAGAGAGGAGAGAGAGAGATTATATAAGCTAAATGTAGACGTTACAACTCTAAACAAAAAGAGGCAAATAAATGTTGCAATGAACAGGAATCTCAGCTTCATTTTCGCTTCTACGATAACGAGAGCATAGGATTTAACTAACGATGGCAGGAAACCAATGGCAGAGAGAGAGAGAGAGAGAGAGAGAGAGAGAGAGAGAGAGAGAGAGAGAGAGAGAGAGGAGAGAGAGAGAGAGCAAAGATTCCTGAAATCAAATAATTCTATCTGATATCCCCTTGAAGGGAGATAAAAGAAATAAGAAATTGTGGAAATGATTCACATAATAGACTTAACTGCGGAAACAAAGATAGATGGGATGGGAGTATTGGAGATATGAAGACAAAGAGCAATAACAAAGCAAATTAACCATACCAAATTCTGCATTCTTCGACGATCTAATTTGCTATTCAGTTAATAAAGCAGCATGGTACAAGTAAAAAGTGAAATGGTATGTTCCAGATAAATACCACCAAGGCGAGGTAAAGAGAGAGAGGGGGAGGGGAGAGAAGAGAGAGAGAGAGAGAGAGAGAGGAGAGAGAGAGAGAGAGAGAGAGAGAGAGAGTGAGAGAGAGAGATGTATAATATTCACAGACGTACATATATAAAGACAGACCAGAAAGACTGAACTATAAAAATTAGATTTGCATTTTCAAAAATCAAATGAAAATAGATTGGGAAATGTTCAACTGAACAAATGACACCGCAAAAAGGATTAGCCATCAATCAAATCAAGAAAACTGAAAACTATTGGTATGACAAAATTTCATCAAGGTGAAATTCGCGATGAAAATTATTTTATTATAGGAAATAATTTTTCTTAAATATCGGAATTAACAGAGAAAGGAACCAATAAGAAGTATATTTATAAGTCAAAAGCCCGGAAAAATACCAAAACATAATTTCAGCAATTCATACAAAGTCTGAAAACTTACAAAATAACTCTCTCTCTGTCTCTCTCTCTCTCTCTCTCTCTCTCTCTCTCTCTCTCTCTCTCTCTCCTCTCTCTCTCTCTCTCTCTCGGAGGCTAACATACAAAAGTCCACGACCCAAACAGCAGCAGAAGAAAAGACTTTACAAACCAAAGCTACAAAGAAGCAAGGAAAGAAAGCCAACAAGGCCCCGAGAAGAATGTCCTCCTTCTGAGAAATCACAGCTATAAGCAAGATTCAACCGAAACTCTCTCTCTCTCAAGAAGGTAAAGGCATTTGCCCAATTACCGAAAAAGGGAACGGCGGTAAAAATGAGCAACTATAGCAAAGCTGGGAACCGGAAAGGAGGGGGAGGGAGAGAGGGCATGACCAGGGAGGAAGAAGAGGGAATTCGGAAAGATTATCCGTCTGCGATGAACATTTGGATAAGGGTCACACAATGAAAGGGCAGCAGAGGGAAAGTCAATAACAGAGAGGGGGAAAAGTTCCACTGCAATTTACGCTAGACATTTTATCCAAAACAAAAGGTTCACTTCAAATGACATAAGTGCTGTCTGGCTCTAATGCAATGACCTCCCTTCACATTGAATGTTCCGTGCCCCCTTGCTTTATTGAACACGAACGCTATCATCTTATTTGATAGCTCTAACCCTCGCATTGTGTGATACACTGCCCTCACTTCTGATGCTTTCCCATCGCTCTCCCTTTCAACTAAATTAGTTCCCCTTTATTTAATTTAGTGTATATAATGCTGTTTCATTACAGGCATAGTATTATCAATTAATCTCCTATGATTACTTGTTGACAAGATGAAGGTTACTGTGATTATCCCTAAACAATTCTTGGGGTTGAAATTATGCGTAAAATACTCGTACATGAAAAAAGTAAGAGTAAATTATTTAGTTTTGCTCAACTTTCAATCTTTCCACTTTGATGGATGACGCTTAAATGGAAGAACCGACTGTCTAAATCGAATTAAAGTTTATAAATACTTGATGTATCAAATACAATTAAACATGTAAAACATAAATATTGGTTGATATTTTGTTCATATCCCATGCATATACAAACTTTTAAGTAATCAAAAGCATTTCATCTATTTTACTGCACTTCGCAAACTCGACTTTCTTGTCATATATATATATAGATATATATATATATATATATATATATATATATATATATATATATATATATATATATATTCACTACAATAAATATTAGAACTGACAAAAATATTTAATGACAGAATACTGTATACACGTACATATCTAATCATACCTTGACCACTATTAGGATTAGTTCTCATCCTTGATGATCCTCACAGGCATTTGAATATATCGCAAATAACAATCAAAGACAGAACAAGTCGCCCAGAAGCAATAAAAGCAAATTATTTTGTAATAATTAATACTCAGTGATTTTTAATCCCTGCAACAATTGGGTTTATAAGTAACAGAATCTAAAATCACACTAAGAATCTCTGCAGCAATAGGGTTTATACGTAACAGAATCTAAAATCACACTAAGAATCTCTGCAGCAATAGGGTTTATACGTAACAGAATCTAAAATCACACTAAGAATCTCTGCAGGCAATAGGGTTTATACGTAACAGAATCTAAAATCACACTAAGAATCTCTGCAGCAATAGGGTTTATACGTAACAGAATCTAAAATCATACCAAGAGCAAATAAAGGTAGCTGGCCACGAGGATTACTGCGACACATTCCTGCAAAATCTTACCACTGGGATGATAAAACGGCATAGGAAAAATACTGAAGATACGAACTATAGTATAAGCAAATTAACAAGGGCAAGATACCATCAGTTACTAAGATTTGAACAACCTTTGTCATATAATCATAACGATGAGATTGCTATTGCAATGGTGGCTTTTTTACGGACCGTAATAGCGTGTCGCACCATTTGCGGTGATATTAATGAATGACAATTAGTTGTATGTTTATGAATGTTATTTCACCTTAACAGTAAAAAACAAAGCTATTAAATAGCAAGACACTGATAAGGACATCAATGTTATAGGTTACTCTAAGTTCTGGATGGAAATTTGATTATATATTAACAAAACAAAATCATCAAGCGTCCGTCTCATCCCGCAGGTTTTCTTTTCTTCAACAAAAGCAAACTACTACACTCGCTTGTCATCATAATGAAATATCATATGACCGATAAGTTATCGTTGTAACTTTCACATGGTTTCCACAGGAAAAAACTGAATAGAGTTAAAAGTATGGAAGCTAAATGGAAAAAGTTCTCGAAAACAGATAAAACATAAAAGGCACAAGGCAAACGAGCAAGCGTCGAAAGGATACTGCCAAGAACTTGGAGTACTCAACAGCGTCTGCAGTAAGCACAAGGCAATCACACATGAATAATGGTATCTGATGCTCATGGTATAACTGATCGGCTAGAAACATCGAGAAAAAGAATGGAAAGATAAAATAAAGAGATCGCTGCTAAATACCCAATTTTGAGAGGTTAAATATTACAAACTAGTGTACGTGACCCGTGAAAAATGACGTCTAAATAAATATTTAGATAAAGTAGATATGCACACACTCAAACACACAAATGCTCGAACTCACTCACTCTCAAATTCAACCATTCACTACCCCTCCCACTGTCCTAACTACAACCCCTCTCACCAGGGGTATGACTACTCCCACTCCCCCCTATCCATGGATCGGGGAAAGACCGAGTAGCTATATATTTGGCAATGCTGCTGAGCGTGACAG
>NC_090726.1:54738769-54743769 GCF_036898095.1 Palaemon carinicauda | reverse complement strand
AGCGCTTCATATCGGTAAACTTTCATAGAATGCTGGCCTATCAAACAATTCGTATTAGTAAACTTTCATAGAATACCTGGCCTATCAAACACTTCATATCGGTAAACTTTCATAGAATAACTATCTATCAAGCGCTTCATATCGGTAAACTTTCATAGAATGCTGGCCTATCAAACACTTCATATCGGTAAACTTTTTCATATTACAAATGGGATACAAACAATGCAAAGATATTACTGTATTTCAAGAACTCAAGGAATGGGTTGTCTTTATGAAAAGTATTACTATGGATTTTATACATACAAATTGCAATATAGAATAACCATGAAATGGCACAAAACCGTACAATAGTTTTGATCAAGGAAAAATAAAATGAATTCGGTCGGTTTATGATATTAAAAATAAGAGAATTTTAAAATCATATAAGATCTTTAACAACACGCCTGAGAAGTTTTATACGATGGATGATTCGTAATATTGAGAGAGAGAGAGAGAGAGAGAGAGAGAGAGAGAGAGAGAGAGAGAGAGAGAGAGAGAGAGAGAGAGAGAGAGAGACTTTCAAGAAGACTAATATATCACTAAGATTATTACTGGAGGAACTTCTTTTGTTACGCAGCAGTAGAATTACAAATTAAACAATAAATTTTTCACCTATTTAGACACCCAACTATCTCGGATTTAAAATGTTTGGAACGAAAATGAACCAATAACCGACACCCAACGACCCAATCGTCCGACGAGTCGATTATTTGAAAAAGGGAAATCCTGAAATAATTTCTTTTCCTTTTCCGCTAATGGCCCTACACCATAGGGGTAATTAAAATCAAGCGAGAGAAACCCGGAGGGTTAAACTGAGCATCAAATTCAACGGTTCAATATTTCTCAAGACAAATTAAAGGCCTTCCCTCTTCTTCGTCTCGCCTTTAGCCTCATTAGCTACTGCTAAGATGAGGGGGGGATGAAGGTGTAGGCTTTCCAATGAACTACTTCTTTAATAGATGGAGGGTATAAAAAAAAAAACCTTGAAGAAAGATCGTCTTCTCTCTTTCAATCACCAAACGGCGAGCAACCTCCAATCCAGAGCACGGTACTAATCATCAGCAATCTCCATTTTCAACCGGAGAGATTCAGCCCCTTTGAATCTGGGCGCAGGGAATTTCCGTTTTAATTACCCTTTACGACAAAAGTCAAGTTGGCGTGAATGGGACCCACAGCCATTCTTATCTCGGCTTGAAATCAGTCCAATATGGAGAGCTTCAGCCAGGAATATCTTGGATGAAATAGCACTGACAGAGAGAGAGAGAGAGAGAGAGAGAGAGAGAGAGAGAGAGAGAGAGAGAGAGAGAGAGAGAGAGAGAGAGAATAACTGGAGTAATAAATCACTTGCAGATTTGTTTCATGAGTCGTCTATATAAATATGCATATAAACTTAAATTTTGCAGCCAACAGCCAACATATGTAAACTAATACTGTAAATACTTAAACACATACGCGACCGCGCACACGCGCACGCACACACACAGACATATATATATATATATATATATATATATATATATATATATATATATATATATATGTCTGTGTCTGTGTGTGTGTTTATACGCATTCTATATATACAGTATTTACATATTTATTGCATCAATATGTATATCTTTATATGTGTGTATATATATATATATATACATATATATATATATATATATATATATATATATATATATATATATATATATGTATATATATACACACACGCATATATATATATATATATATATATATATAATATATATACACATACATACACACACACTGTAAATCATTTTACAGTTCACACATAAACTCAAATTACATTTTCACTATATATAAATTCATAACAGATTCTTTGCTTAGTTCGACCTTTTTAACAGGAGGCTTTAAAGGTACAGTGTCACGAAGGTTTTCCACATGTCTGTTCTTTGACACAAGTTACAATAAGTAATACACTCAAAACATTCCAATATATGAATTGCAGCTAGAATAAACCAAACAAGTAAAAAAACAACTTAAACCCCTGTACATTTGTTCTAGCACATCTAACTGCAATAACAAGACTTCTTTGATGAGCATTTACAAAGTTTTTACACCACAATTCCTCTTAAAATAAAACCTATGGATTAAAACTTAATTCCAAACATATATTGCATGATAATCAAAGATTTCGTTGAACAGCTGCCCTCAGGGTTGGGAATCTCTTGGCTTAATTTGAATCCCTGAAAATTTATGCTTTCATCTGGTCCCTTCTCCAACCAACAACCACATCTAACAATCTTCTAGTGCTGCCAACTATCCTATTCAACATGGCTATACATAATCAATTGTTACGTACGTGATATAAAAAATAATTTCAGACATAAATATTACATATATGAATACATTTTGTACAGTATACACACAAACAAACACATACACACACTATATACATACATACACACAATATATATATATATATATATATATATATATATATATATATATATATATATATATACATATATATATATATGTATATATATATATATATATATATATATATATATATATATGTACTAGCAACTTGTGAAAGGTGTGCTGATATACAGAGTTCCACATATAAACATTTCAAGATATTTCGAGATTCATGAGAACACAGATGAATGATTTCCAAGAAAGAAAAGTAATACCTGAAATGCCAGAGGCGATGTTTTACCACCATCAGTAACAGCACATTTCTCCCTTGAATACAGAACTTTACAAGTAAACCAAGCAACAGATCATCATTCATTTAAAATGTGACGCATAAGAGAATTGTGGAATTATAAGATATTGTACCAACCGTGTGTCACACGATCGTACATAGTTCACTTTGTGTATATATTACGCTAGTACCTTCGCTCTTCCCTCGCACTAAAATGAACCAGATTAAACATGTCTGCTTTTTGCCTCTGTAACATTGTCTGTTTTTCAAACATGAAATTTCTTGTTGCTTTGAGCTTTTGTATATAAAGAAGAGTGTTCTATAATAAATTTACTCAGTTGCTTGCATCCTGCCTTTGAGTCACAACCTTCTCTCGGCCCGTCACAATATCTACAAACAGGTATGCTTTCATTATTTTATAGGTATACAGAAGATTTGTCATATGGTTAAGTGTTTTAGAGCATTTATTGGGTGTCATCACCGTTCACAATCCATCTTTGTCACAAATAAAAGTCGCATATTATGAAATTCCGTTGAGATGTTAATTAATTTCTAACTGTTCTATAATGTCAAATAAGATACCCGTTTAGTGTTACATCCATAGTCTTGAGACTTTAGGTCAAAAGTTTGGAATAATTTACAAGTTACACAGATGGCCCGTAACGCAGAAAGCCGTAATATTGAAAGATATCGAGAGCTTTCTATTAAAATCGAAAGGTTACTGTTCGCTTAAATAAAAGTTAACTAACAAGACTGAGGATGACGTAGATGTGCAAACACAAACTGCTTACTTTGCCACAGTATTTTCTTCCACAAACTCTAAGAAAAAAATTACCCGATTCCTTTTGTCAACTAATGACTCTATCTAATTGGTTTCTTATTTCTATTTATATCAAAATGTTAACAGTTGCTATTATTACTAATTGTTGGTGAGATGAGCATTATATTTCATACCGATTAACTTATATCAGACCGCGCATATATCCTTGTAATTTATTCTTTTGTCGAAACTATATCATTCAATATTGTTAGAGCAAAATCCAACACAATTTTCATATCTAAAGAGTTCAATAGAAAAAGGGGACCAAAATCATAAAGGAATATAACATTCACACTTAGCCATCAATCAAAGGCAAGATTTGCCATGAGATTCATTCCTTGAAGGCTATACTATAAATGAGGCAACTTCTACAGTTCTGAGTAAGGAGATAAGATGTCCAGTAGCTAACTTTTCCAATTACCTCAATGGCAGTACAAATTATGTGCAATAATACCATGAGTGGTTCTTGGAGAGAAGGGAGGAAGAAATGTCTTGCAAAGTTAGCAAGGAGCTATGACCACATTCTTTATATTTTCTGTAGAATTTTATACTTTCCAACTAGGGTTGTAGCTTAGCTAGTAATAATAATAATAATAATAATAATAATAATAATAATAATAATAATAATAATAATAATACAGAAACTACTGTATTTCATCGCGACCTAACATGCTTTGGAAGATACTTCTGGATAACATGATTCTACGCAACAACAATTTCCTTGTTATATTACCTTCTGCAAGACTTCTATAATATACATCTGGCACTTTCCTTCCAGAAGATCTGACCTTTCTTTCATTCACCTTCAAGGAATCTTTACTTCCAGGATTTTTCGTTGACTTATCCTTTTTTCCTTAACTGAAACAAGCAATACATGAACAATTTTCTTTAACTGCGCATAGCAGTGTTCTTCCTTCATATCCAAACTAAATAAGCGCACTAACATTTAACAGACAACAACTAGGTCACAATAAAAAAAATCTGAAGTAAAAAAGCAGATGTATAAGTCGATAAATTACTTTTTTTTTTTTCATTTTATGATTAAAATTTGCCAATTGTTCTAAGGCCAATAAAGGGATCCAAGATCCCAGTGAGAAAGTTTAACGAACTTCAGGTGAATGGATTAAGGGACTTATTCATCCAGAAGACTCTATATCTGACAGTTTTGATAAATACCTGTAAGAATGATAAGTATGAAACACACTTAATAAGCCCAGGAAGTATTAATGACTTACTTTTCATATACCTTTGTATTTTCCAGGAAACTATTGTAGATTTTGGGGCAGATGGCAACACGTACATTTTGAGATATTGCGGACAAAAAGTAAATATAGAAAGATATTGAGGACAAAAAGTAAATATAGCAATATATTGAGGACAAAAAGTAAATATAGCAATATATTGAGGACAAAAAGTAAATATAGAAAAGAAAAACCTCAAGGAGGCAAAATTCTTAATTGAGAA
>NC_090726.1:54718769-54733769 GCF_036898095.1 Palaemon carinicauda | reverse complement strand
GCGGCTATCTGATACCAACAGTAAGCGTGAACATTCACTCAAAAATTAAATTCAAATCACCAAATAAGCAGATGCAGCAAGAAATTTATACAAAAAGCACAACTACAACTTTAAAAAAAAAAAAAAGAAAAAAAAGTGGGGGGTGCGGAGTTATCACAGTATCAATCTTACATGGGATAAATTACAAAAGAAAGTCTGTGTGTCATCCCGTAATTTTCATGTAAGAAGTTATTACCATGAGTTTCAAAATTATGCCAAGGCGCATCCTTCAGATAAGGATATCACACTTAAAAAAGGGATCATATGTTCTAATGAATCACTTCGGTAATTGGTTACCTCTACAGCCACGCTGCAGTATTTTTGTCTTCTGTTCTCATTCATATACCACTCATAACCTTCTCCAATGTTAATTAAGTGTAATTATTTTCCTTAAAGGTCGGGCAAGATGTCTCAAGATGCCCTTCCCAACGCCCTTCACAGGGGAGAGACGGCGGGTTAATCCCTACTATATCCAAAAGATCGAACAAGGAATCAAATCATCAATAAAGTAGTTTTTATAAATTTTTAACATGAAATTATTTATTTTTAAAGAACTTGGACACATTCAATTTACATGTATGTAGCGTGATTAACACCGACCATCCCATAATGTTAGCGTCTACGATTTTACCGCAAGAGAGTTATGGGGTCCTTTGATTGGCCAGATAATACTATAATACATAGGATCCTTCTTTCAGGTTACGTTTCATTTTCGCTTTCCCTACACATACACCGAGTAGTCTGGCATATTCTTTACAGATTCTCCTCTGCCCTCATACAACTGACAACACTGTGATTATCAAACAATTCTTCTTCACCCAAAGGGTTAACTACTATACTCAGTGGCCACTTTCCTCTTGGTAAGGGTAGAAGAGACTCTAACTATAATAAGCAGCTCTTCTAGGAGAAGGACACTTCAAAATCAAACCATTGTTCTCTAGTCTTGGGTAGTGCCATAGCCTCTGTACCATGGTCTTCCACTGTCTTGGGCTTGAGTTCTCTTGCTTAAGGGTACACTCGGGGACACTATTCTATCTTATTTCTCTTCCTCTTGTTTTGTTGAAGTTTTTATAGTTTATCTAGGGACTATTTATTTCAATGTTGTTACTGTTCTTAAATATTTTATTTTTCCTTGTTTCCTTTCCTCACTGGGCTTTTTTCCTTGTTGGAGCCCCTGGGCTTATAGCATCCTACTTTTCCAACCAGGGCTGTAGCTTAGAGAATAATAATAATAATAATAATAATAATAATAATAATAATAATAATAATAAATATACCTAATTCATGGCTTCACCCAAATTGTACTCTCCAATTTTGTCATCATTCCAGCTAACCCCCTCTCCACGTCTCCTCCCATTCAAGATCCAGTCTTTTATCTGTATACGAACTGCTATAGAGACTATACACGAACGGGAATCCTTTATTCAGGAAAAAGTTCAATATCAGCAGGATATCGTTTCAACCCCAAACACCCGTCCATTATAAAATCTATTCTTCCTTCCTGTTTGCTATATATTTTATTTAACATTTCATTTTCTCAACAGTTAGGCTATCAATTTACTTCAAAGTTATCCTGGAGAAATTACAAGGTCAGCAATTCACTTTTCATTTCTAGAAAATAAACTTTCATTTAAGATGTAACAAATTCTTGTCTTTATTTCGGCCATCCAAGTTTTGGCCTACCATTATCTTTGGCTTGATTGAATGGAAGTTCTTTCCCCTCTGGAAAAGGACCCTTAAATTCTTTACTCTTTTATGCACAGGCAAATAGAGATCTCAAAGGGAGACTCTTATTGAATGCAAATATTGGTAATTGTCCAAAGAACCCACATAGACCTTTTCTCTAGATCGTCTTCCTATCCAGGTACTTGAATCGATGAAACTTCAAAGGTTCTAATTTGCAATGAATGTTTTTGTTGGACAGGCTGACATAAGACTCTCTTTACAGTTTATGTATAAAAGTTCTATTTCAATGGTGTTACTGCTAAAAATATTTTATATTAATTGTTAATTAAATTTTCTTGTAATTTATTTATTTCCTTTCCTCACAAGGCTGTTCTCCGACGTAGGAACACTTGGGCTTATAGCATCCAGCTTTTCCAACTAAGGATGTAGGTTAGCTGATAATAATAATAATAATAATAATAATAATAATAATAATAATAATAATAATAAAAGAATGCCATGGCTGTCATAAGCTCATAAGAATAAATTTAGCCATAAACCGTGAGCTGAAAGGCGTCCTTCATCCTATCAATTGGTTTCGTTTCACAAATCAAAAGACCAATTTACACATTTACTCAACGAGAGAAACCCTCAGATTGCCCTTCTGAATTACCTTTTTCAAATTTTACCTTATTCTTATTTGCTCAAGTTTTGCTGAATCTAATAAATCCTCATCTTTTAAGGCACAAGGCGGGCGCTTCACACGGGGGTCAGCGTCCATTTTTCATCTTTCGACCCCCACCCCACCCCTACCTTTTTATTGGCCAGACTTGAGTCAGAACAAGATCTTATTTGGACCAAGAGACAGACGGCTGGAATTTTCTTGTAGAAAGAAAAAGAACATATTGTGATTATAGCACTTTTTGATAAGAGGTTCAGATACACAGGGTCTAAAGTTTAGCGTGGCAAAATATAAAAACATTCCAACTGCGTCATCCACTCGAACATAATCGATTTCAATATCTTTTTATTTATCGTGATACCAGTAAATATAGAAGAATATTTTGAAATTGCTTAACAGCTAGTTAAAATTATTATATAACATTATCATATGAAATTGTACGTTGCTTTTGAAGAAATGTTTTAAGATAATTCACACATATATACTGTAAGCTGCACATCAATCCAGACGCATAAAATCAAAAGCACATTCCTCAGAATATTCCAAATCCAATCCCAATATCTGTAATACTTCTCTCCACTTCAAATTTACCCGATACTGATAAATGAAACTTCAATTCACCAAATATAACCTCTCTCTAATTTCTCCCTTTGGCGCACAAACATACGAAACTACAGGCATTCCAAAATAGCTCCTCTGCCCCTTTAATTTACTTTAATTTCTCATACCAGCTTTCCTGATCTTCCCTAATTTCGCGGGGACCATTGACCTAATTATCTCCCTCGGTAATGATATCCATTCATCCCGTGACCAAACACAGTGATGCCAGAATTCCTTCAACTAAAGTCCCTAAGGTAAGTATTTGATTCGGAAGCTACTTAGAAAGGATTGCTATAAGTCCTTCCTTTCGGCGAGCTTTTAAAGTGGCAATATTACAAGAATGTAAGACGTATTAATAAATTATGAAATAACACACTACAAAAATACTGGAATCAACAATTGAAATTAGCACGAGTAAACGAAGCTGGGAGGACACCATATCTGAGGGGTTTGAGTTCGCTGATGGAGTCATTGTATGAATACAAAAGTCATAACGCAAGAGGAGAGGAGTTCTTAACATCTTAAGTTTGGAATGGAGAAATTCAGGAACGACGAGAAGTAGGTCATTCAAAGTGCAATTTGCAAAGGGTTGCAGAGTGCGATAACGGGGAGAGAGAGAGAGAGAGTGAGAGAGGTCGGTGTCGAGAGCGTAGTTACATAAATAATCCCGTCTCTAGGGAGCTCTTTTACCTGTTACAAACGAAAGGGAATGTGGTTCCCGTTCCAAGACGAGAGATGGTCACGAGGAAATGAAAGCGCAGAGGCAGAGAAGGAACAGGGACAATGACAGGGGTGGCACTGCGAAAATAATGTTTAATAAGTTGGGATTAAGTTGATCATCTTGGCAAGTGAAGATTTTTCTTCAGAAAGTGGGGCACTGTGCTTGGAAAAAATAGGAGGGGATAGGTTTACTAGCTGCCCTATATATATATATATATATATATATATACATATATATATATATATACATATACTATATATATATATATATATATATATATACAGAGATAGAGAGAGAGAGACCAAACCAGACTTTCCCACATTAGTGGTAAATATTTTGATGGAGAAATGATCCCTTACATTTAGTGCTTATCTCTATTCGTATGTCTTTTTGTTCATCCCCTTTTGTTGCAGCTCACAGTTGTGGACTAACAACTGGGGAGCTCAATCACTGCTTAGGTCAACAAAGTTATATTGGATTCATCTGTCCGAATCCAGTTCAAGAGTCGAGCAAGGATTCAAAAGACTGAACGTCTTCCCCTCCCGTCATCATTTACTTCTTGCAACAAAAGAAAAGATACAACTAAACAGCTAATTTTTATTTCTAAACAGCAATCACATTCAAAAAAAGACATATAAAGACAATAATGATTTTTCAGTACAATTTCTCTTCTCCTAAATTACATCATGGTCGGAAAAGGCAACTCTTCAAAAAAGATATTTCATTACATTCAAGTAAAGTTTTGTTCAGGAGGGAGAACCAGGTACCCAGAAATTACAGCAAATGTTATAAGCACAAATTAAAACATTGTTTCCCTTCCAAGACAACTAGAAATCGGATCTTCTCCCTTTCTTAGGTAAGGTTTAGATAAATAAATTAGTATTACCAATAAATAGTTGATCAGAACAAAGGGAAAAATTAAATCACATTCTTGTTACGGATTAACATCAAATGCATCATTTCATTATTAACTGACTTTATAAATTAACATTGGAGGTAGCTGACTATAATCTTTCTTTTTCAAATATGAGGTTAATATTACAACCAGGCATCTTCATTGGTGTCTACAAATATACACACACAAAATCTGGACTATTATTTCAAATATATCTCTTTCCGGTTAATTAGATAACACTTCAAACCTGCTAAAACTATCAATTTTTTACTCAAATTCTTATTTATGATAATATATAGGCCTTATTAGATATAAACCTCCATCAGCTTCCTCAATATTTCATATCGAAACCCGCCCACCTGCACCAAGCAAATCTCAGCATCTGTAACAGAGAAATGTATCTCCCCTATTTAATAAAGTCCAACTGTCTGGATATATACATATATATATATATATATATATATATATATATATATATATATATATATATATACATACATATATATATATATATATATATACACAAACACACACACACACACACACATATATATATATATATATATATATATATATATATATATATATATATATACATATATGTATATATATACATATATATATATATATACGGCTGGAGGAACGTAGAGAGTAGAGGTCCCCTTTTTGTTTTGTTTCTTGTTGTTGTCGGCCACCCCCCAAAATTGGGGGAAGTGCCTTTGGTATATGTATGTATGTATATATATATATAAATAAATATTTAGCCTTACTTTATGACGTGTCGCGTACACTAGTCTAAAAATAAATGCTTAGTGTGAATGGCAAGGCTATTTCCATGCCTCATTTAATGACGTTCTTTTCCAAAACTAAAATACTAATACAAGATAAATCCTCGGTAAAAAATAATTAATAACTCACATTACTAGGTAATTGGGTAAGCACCATCTTCCTCTCATTGTGGTAACGTAGCTAATCAACTAGCTAAAGTTAATTGCTCATTGCTTCAATTGTAGTTTATTCATTTCCTGATATCCTTCCCTCATTTGGCTATTTTTTTGGCTGTTGGAGTCCTCGGGCTTAGAGCATCCTGCTTTTCCAACTAGGGTTGTAGCTTAGCTAATAATAATAATAATAATAATAATAATAATAATAATAATAATAATAATAATAATAATAAACTGTTACCATAAAATGTTGTATACATAATTACACACCATTAAGCAATACTCAAAAAGTTGTTCCTACACGAATTCAAATCTCTTTAAAAATGTGTGATATTTTAACGTTCCCTACAGGAAGGCTCAGGTTAAGAGGATGACAACAGAATTCTTTCTTTTAGAAAGTTTTGCATCTAAAAGTAAGGCTGATGTTAAAGATAAGCTTCAGAAAATGGTGTCTCCTTTCTTCTAAAATTAGCCTTGGAAACTGATGTTTGAAATGATACGGAGGCATCATCCCCTCGATCTTAGATCTTATAACAGAGAAGAGCTGAAGGTAAGTTTGTCTCGTCTAGAGATAAAGCTGACAGCATAATTAAGACTTGAAGAGAAAATTTTCCCTTTGACGATTAATCACGATTGTGCTGAACCGCATGAGACAAAATGCAAATTATTTTATTAGAGGTTTAAAGGCCACTCACGAAGGGCAAATGCAAGGGACAGTGACATTGCCTCATCAAGCAGGACAATGCCCCCTCTCCACCCAAGCTAGGACCAAGGAGAGCCAAGCAATGGCTGCTGATGACTCAGCAGATAGATCTATAGGCTACCCCAAAACCACAATCCTAAGTTCACAAGGATGGTGAGGTTGTAGCGACCAAAGGAACTAACTAGTTTGAGCGGGACTCGAACCCCTGTCTGGCAATCACTAGGCAAGGATGCTACCACCCGGACACCACAACTATTATTATTATTATTATTATTATTATTATTATTATTATTTTCCCTTGTTGGAAAAGCAGATTGCTATAAGCCCAAGGGTTCCAACAGAAAAAAAACCTAGTGAGGAGAGGAAATAAGAAAATAAATAAACTACAAGTAAAGAATAATTAAAATAAAATATTTTAAGAACTCTAACAACATTAAAATAGATCTTTCATATATAAACTATGATAAGATAGTTATGTCAGCCTGATAAACATAAAGACATTCGCTGCAAGTTTGAACTTTTGAAGTTTCACTAATTCAACTACCTGATTAGGAAGATCATTCCACAGCTTAGTCACAGCTAGAATAAAACTTCTAGAATAATATGAAGTACTGACACTTACGATGGAGAAGGCATAACTATTAGCATAAACCGCATACATAGTATTACGAAAAGGATGGTACCGTCCGAGAAGATCTGAATTCAAAGGATAATAAGAATTATGAAAAATCTTATGCAACATACATAACGAACTAACTGAATGACGGGCCTATACTTTAGGTAATTGGATGATTCTGAAAATAAGAGTTTACATCTAATTTTTAAAGGTTTAAAGGCCACTCATGAATGGCAGAGGTAAGGGACAGTGACATTGCCCTATCAAGCCGGACAATTCCCTAGACTGACCGTATATACATAAGGATCAGTTCCATAAGCCCCCTCTCCACCCAAGCTAGGGCCAAGGAGGGCCAGGCAATGGCTGCTGATGACTCAGAAGATAGACCTATAGGCTCCCCCAAACCACCCATTCTTAGCACACAAGGATGGTGAAGTTGCTGCGACCAAAGAAACTAGCGAGTTTGAGCGGAACATGAACCCCAGTCTAATGTTCACCAGTCAGGGACGTTACCACATCAGCCACCACAATGGTTTGAGGGAGGTAGGCTTTTCTCGTTCCTTTGATAACTTTTTTCCTCTCCTTCCAAAATTGTCGTCAACCTGAGACCTCAGCGTGAATATGAAGGGTCCGTAAAACATTCTTGGTAATGAAAAATATAGAAGAGAAATAAAAGAGAAAATGACGACAAAAATTGAATATAAACCTGAAAATTATACTGCCCGTGTATTTTCTTTCGATAGTGCTTTTCCCCCATTGTCTCTATAAACGCAATTTAAATTTGGGTTTCCACTAAACGTATGGGTTTAATTACAATAGCGATCCTCATACTCAAATGGAAAATATTCTGGCTTCCTTTTCTTCATTTTGTTTACTTAAAAATAGAAAAGGAAAATATAATCAATGCCAACCACAATTGAAAAATAACATTAGGACATTCACCTGATATATGGTATGTTCTTTCTAAATCTAATAATAAACCAAGTCGAAACAGACTTTCGTTGACTAAAAACACTAAATGTAAAAGAAGAGTCTGATAAAAATACACGTATAGAGTTGACTAGTAACTAGGCCGTCCGCTTCTTTACATGCATCTTTTAGCAATTTACTTTTGCCAGCAAAACATCCGGGAGTTATTGAGAGAGAGAAAGAGAGAGCCTTACCTTACCTTATTGCCTTATTTTTTGTTTGGGTTCCCCCAGGTCCCTCAGTGTGAGGCACCTCGTATATCCACCAGAGAGTTGCTAATACATCTTCCAGTGTATTTTGCATCTTCCAGTCTTGGATGGTCTGGGATGCATCTTAGGTATTTATCGAGCTGTTTTTTAAAAGCATCTACGCTCACTCCTGATATGTTTCTTAGATGAGCTGGCAGCACATTAAATAGTCGCTGCATTATCGATGCTGGTGCGTTGTGGATTAATGTCCTGTGCGCCTTTCTCAGTTTACCTGGAATGCTTTTTGGCACTATTAATCTACCTCGGCTTGCTCTTTCTGATACTTTAAGCTCCATGATGTTTTCAGCAATTCCTTCTATTTGCTTCCATGCTTGTATTATCATGTAGCGTTCTCTTCTCCTTTCTAGACTGTATAGTTTTAAAAATTGCAGTCTTTCCCAGTAATCAAGGTCCTTAACTTCTTCTATTCTAGCAGTATAGGACCTTTGTACACTCTCTATTTGCGCAATATCCTTTTGGTAGTGTGGGTACCATATCACATTGCAGTACTCGAGTGTACTACGCACATAAGTTTTGTAAAGCATAATCATGTGTTCAGCTTTTCTTGTTTTAAAGTGTCTGAATAACATTCCCATTTTTGCTTTACATTTAGCCAACAGTGTTGCTATTTGGTCGTTGCATAACATATTCCTATTTAAAATTACACCAAGGTCTTTAATTGCTTCCTTGTTTGTGATTGTCTCATTATTAGGTCCCTTGTATGCATACACCATTCCTTCTCTGTTTCCATAATTTATTGATTCAAATTTATCGGAGTTAAATACCATCCTATTTATCTCCGCCCATTCATATATTTTGTTTAGATCTCTTTGTAGTGAGTTCCTATCTTCATCACAAGTAATTTCTCTACTTATTCTTGTGTCATCGGCGAAACTTCTCACTACGGAGTTTTCAACATCACAGTCTATGTCTGAGATCATAATAACAAATAGCAGTGCAGCTAATACCGTACCTTGGGGCACACCAGATATTACCTGGGCTTCATCTGATTTCTCGTCATTTGCAACCACTATCTGTTTTCTGTTTTGCAGGAATTCTTTTACCCATTTTCCTATCTTTCCCACAATATTATGCTTTCTCATTTTTTTCTCCAATATGTTATGGTCTACCTTGTCAAAGGCTTTTGCAAAATCTAGATAGATCACATCTGTGTCTTTTTCATATATCATATTATTGTATATGTTTTCATAGTGAGCTATCAGTTGGGTCTGTGTACTTTTTCCAGGTACGAAACCGTGTTGACCCATATTAAACAAATTATTTTTGACCAAATGGTTCATTATTTTCTTTTTTATTACCCTCTCATACACTTTCATAATATGTGATGTTAGACTAACAGGTCTATAATTGCTTGCCTCTAGTCTTGATCCACTTTTGAAGATAGGGGTTATATAAGCTAATTTATGTTTAACATATATCTCGCTCATATCTATACTCTGTCTTAGCAGTATTGCAAGTGGCTTCGCGATAGTGTTTGCAGTTTTTTTTAACAAAATCGCTGGAACTCCATCTGGTCCGGCTGCCGATCCATTTTTAATTTCGTTTATAGCCGTGACAATATCTGCTTCATTAATATCTATATCCGTTAGATATTCAACATTTTCTTCTCTCATTTCTGTTTCATTATTCTCATTCGCAATTCTTGGCGTGAACTCACTCTTATATTTTTCTGCTAATATGTTGCATATTTCCTTTTTTTCATTCGTTAGCCGTCCTTCAATTCTTAGAGGGCCTATTTCTATTCTCCTTTTATTCATCTTTTTTGCATAGGAGTAAAGTACTTTGGGGTTTCTTTTTATATTTTGAAGTGTCCTTTCTTCTAAGTCCCCTTTTTCATTTTCTTTCGACTGTATAATCTTTTGTTCTGCATTTTCTATCTTACATTTTATTTCCCTCATTTTCCACACATTTTTTTCTTTTGCAAGATTTTTCTTCCACTTTTTAATTTTCTGAAATAAGATCCTTCTGTCTCTTGGTATGCACGTCTTTTGTTTATTGTTTTTTTTTCGGTACATATTTTTCAACAATTTTCTCCAGTATTTTGTACAGTATATCCGTATTTACCTGTATATTATCACTTATAAATACATTTTTCCATTCTTTATCCAGAGAGAGAGAGAGAGAGAGAGAGAGAGAGAGAGAGAGAGAGACGCTTCAACGTACTATTTGGAGAATAATTATGAAATGTAACAACGGTTTCCATCAACACCCACACACTTTTAATGATATGTCGTTAGTTGTCTATCATTTTTCAGGGAGACGACTCACGCTCTTTACACTTTTACTCGTCTAACGGAAAATTGAATTTTACACTGGAAAATTAAAGGAGAGGTTTCATTTTTTACCTTACAGCCCACACGCTCTCTCTCTCTCTCTCTCTCTCTCTCTCTCTCTCTCTCTCTCTCTCTCATACATAGTCAAACAGAAATTTATCTAGCTATTTTAAAAGCAAAGAATTTAATGGCAAAGTAATTAAAGATAAACACGGAAGTAAAACCGAGAGAGAGAGAGAGAGAGAGAGAGAGAGAGAGAGAGAGAGAGAGTATGTGTGTAATATCATAGCTTATTTTCGAAGTGGCAATTGAAGCAGAAACATCCTTCCTTCCAAGGCCACGATACAGAAAAAAAAATATTTTGACACAGAAAGCAAAAAAATAAAACGCTTAAGCAAACAAATAAAAAACCAGGACAATAAATCTCTCTCACAAAGAAATTCTCTGTATTAGAAAGAAACTATAATGCATCAAGCCGCCTGAATTATTCTTGTCGCATACATTCCACTTGGAATGAGCACTCTTGAAAGAACCAGTGAGGGATTGGAAGGAGAAATGGGGAAAACAAGGGGAAATGGAGAAAATGGGGAAAACAACTAACGATATATAGTTGTCTCCCTTTTCTCGTTAGATACGTTTTTACACTTAGAAACGTTTTTTACGACGAAATGTATTCGTTCCCGTCACCTGAAATAAGATAAATGAACTACTGTTTAACGTTGTACATCATAGTTATCGTGACTATACGGAGACTAATTAACAACTTAATTGATGTTCGAGTAAAACGGTAGGAAACTATATTATAGGATTATAATGGATTTAAATATGAGGGTAATAATAATTATCATATCTACAATACAATTACTGGAAGACTCTGATTTAAAGAATTTCAATGAAACGCTTGAGCCGAAAATACTAAATGGGAATTTTTGAAAATTCATTAGAAATTGAACGTGTCACTAATAATAATAATAATAATAATAATAATAATAATAATAATAATAATAATAATAATAATAATAATAATAATAATAATAATAAACTGTTACCATAAAATGTTGTATACATAATTACACACCATTAAGCAATACTCAGAAAGTTGTTCCTACACGAATTCAAATCTCTCTAAAAATGTGTGATATCTTAACGTTCCCTACGGCAAGGCTCAGGTTAAGAGGACGACAACAGAATTCTTTCTTTTAGAAAGTTTTGCATCTAAAAGTAAGGCTGATGTTAAAGATAAGCTTCAGAAAATAGTGTCTCCTTTCTTCTAAAATTAGCCTTGGAAAATGATGTTTGAAATGATACGGAGGCATCATCCCCTCGATCTTAGATCTTATAACAGAGAAGAGCTGAGAGTAAGCTTGTCTTGTCTAGAGATAAAGCTGACAGCACAATTAAGACTTGAAGAGAAAACTTTCCCTCTGACGATTAATCACGATTGTGCTGAACCGCATGAGACAAAATGCAAATTCTTTTATTAAAGGTTTAAAGGCCACTCATGAAGGGCAAATGCAAGGGACAGTGACATTGCCTTATCAAGCAGGACAATGCCCTCTCTCCACCCAAGCTAGGAACAAGGAGAGCCAAGCAATTGCTGTTGATGACTCAGCAGATAGATCTATAGGATGCCCTAAACCCGCAATCCTAAGTTCACAAGGATGGTGAGGTTGTAGCGACCAAAGGAACTAACTAGTTTGAGCGGGACTCGAACCCATGTCTGGCAATCACCAGGCAAGGATGCTACCACCCGGACACCACAACTATTATTATTATTATTAGTAGTAGTAGTATTATTTTCCCTTGTTGGAAAAGCAGATTGCTATAAGCCCAAGGGTTCCAACAGAATAAAAAAAATAGCCCAGTGAGGAGAGGAAATAAGAAAATAAATAAACTACAAGTAAAGTAATGAATAATTAAAATAAAATATTCTAAGAACAGTAACAACATTAAAATAGATCTTTCATATATAAACTATGATAAGATAGTTATGTCAGCCTGATAAACATAAAAACATTCGCTGCAAGTTTGAACTTTAGAAGTTTCACTAATTCAACTACCTGATTAGGAAGATCATTCCACAGCTTAGTCTCATCTGGTATAAAACTTCTAGAATAATATGAAGTATTGAGACTTACGATGGAAAAGGCATAACTATTAGAATAAACTGCATACCTAGTATTACGAAAAGGATGGTACCGTCCGAGAAGATCTGAATTCAAAGGATGGTCAGAATTATGAAAAATCTTATGCAACATGCATAACGAACTAACTGAATGACGGGCCTATACTTTAGGTAATTGGATGATTCTGAAAACAGAGTTTACATCTAATTTTTAAAGGTTTAAAGGCCACTCAAGAATGGCAGAGGTAAGGGACAGTGACATTGCCCTATCAAGCCGGACAATTCCCTAGAGACTGACCGTATATACATAAGGATCAGTGCCTAAGCCCCCTCTCCACCCAAGCTAGGGCTAAGGAGGGCCAGGCAATGGCTGCTGATGACTCAGAAAACTTTTTTTCTCTCCTTCCAAAATTGTCGTCAATCTGAGACCTCAGCGTGAATATGAAGGGTCCGTAAAACATTCTTGGTAATGAAAAATATATAAGAGAAATAAAAAAGAAAATTACGACAAAAATTGAATATAAACCTGAAAATTATACTGCCCGTGTATTTTCTTTCGATAGTGCTCTTCCCCATTGTCTCTATAAACGCATTTTAAATTTGGGTTTCCACTAAACGTATGGGCTTAATTACAATAGCGATCCTCATACTCGAATGGAAAATATTCTGGCTTCCTTTTCTTCATTTTGTTTACTTAAAAATAGAGAAGGAAATTATCAATGCCAACCACAATTGAAAAATAACATTAGGACATTCACTTAGATATATGGTATGTTCTTTCTAAATCTAATAATAAACCAAGTCGAAACAGACTTTCGTTGACTATTCAAAACTAAAAGTTAAAGAAGACTGTCTGATAAAAATACACGTATAGAGTTGACTAGTCACTAGGCCGTCCACTTCTTGACATGCATCTTTTAGCAATTTACTTTTGCCAGCAAAACATCCGGGAGAGAGAGAGAGAGAGAGAGAGAGAGAGAGAGAGAGAGACACTTCAACGTACTATTTGGAGAATAATTATGAAATGTAACAACGGTTACCATCAACACCCACACACTTTTAATGATATGTCGTTAGTTGTCTATCATTTTTCAGGGAGACGACACACGCTCTTTACACTTTTACTCGTCTAACGGAAAATTGAATTTTATACTGGAAAATTAAAGGAGAGGTTTCATTTTTTACCTTGCAGCCCACTCTCTCTCTCTCTCTCTCTCTCTCTCTCTCTCTCTCTCTCTCATACATAGTCAAACAGAAATTTATCTAGCTATTTTAAAAGCAAAGAACTTAATGGCAAAGTGATTAAAGATAAACACGGAAGTAAAACCGTATGAGAGAGAGAGAGAGAGAGAGAGAGAGAGAGAGAGAGAGAGAGAGAGTGTGTGTGTGTAATATCATAGCTTATTTTCGAAGTGGCATTTGAAACAGAAACATCCTTCCTTCCAAGGCCACGATACAGAAAAAAATCATTTTGACACAAAAGTTGAAAAATAAAACGCTTAAGCAAACAAATAAAAAACCAGGACAATAAATCTCTCCCACAAAGAAATTCTCTGTATTAGAAAGAAACTATAATGCATCAAGCCGCCTGAATTATTCTTGTCGCATACATTCCACTTGGAATGAGCACTCTTGAAAGAACCAGTGAGGGATTGGAAGGAGAAATGGGGAAAACAAGGGGAAATGGAGAAAATGGGGAAAACAACTAACGATATATAGTTGTCTCCCTTTTCTCGTTAGATACGTTTTTACACTTAGAAACGTTTTTTACGACGAAATGTATTCGTTCCCGTCACCTGAAATAAGATAAATGAACTACTGTTTAACGTTGTACATCATAGTTATCGTGACTATACGGAGACTAATTAACAACTTAATTGATGTTCGAGTAAAACGGTAGGAAACTATATTATAGGATTATAATGGATTTAAATATGAGGGTAATAATAATTATCATATCTACAATACAATTACTGGAAGACTCTGATTTAAAGAATTTCAATGAAACGCTTGAGCCGAAAATACTAAATGGGAATTTTTGAAAATTCATTAGAAATTGAACGTGTCACTAATAATAATAATAATAATAATAATAATAATAATGAATCTTAATTATGAATTGAACGTGTCACTAAGAATAATAATAATAATAATAATAATAATGATAATAATAATAATAACAATAATAATAATAATAATAATAATAATAATTTTAATGAATCTTAATTAGGAATTGAACGTGTCACTGAGCATAGTAATAATAATAATAATAATAATAATATTAATAATAAGAAAAATAATAATAATAACAATAATGATAATAATGAATTTTAACTAGAAATTGAACGTGTCACTAAGCATAATAATAATAATAATAATGATAATAATAATAATAATAATAACTCTTGATGCCACAAACAACTGCAGTTTGGAGATACAATACAAACCGTCAACACTCATACGAGAACCCACCAAAGCTCTGTCGATGTCCTTTGAAAA
>NC_090726.1:54708769-54713769 GCF_036898095.1 Palaemon carinicauda | reverse complement strand
TCCGTAAAAATATACTGTTTGCGGTAGTATTTCAGTAAAATACGGGCGACCGTAATTTTACCATACTTTATTATTACATCACATGAGTTGGTGACCGTAATATCACTCTTTACGTCAATATATTCGTATTTAAAACAGTAAATGCCTGACAACATTTATTGCAGGATATTACCTGTTTTTTTTTTTAAATACAGCAAATTCTTAACAGTGTATGTTATCCATATGTATATAGACTACAGTAGAGCATGTATATATATAAAAAAAAAATATTTCTTCTAAAAAATTCAGAAGAAAAGGTTTCGAAATTATGAATTACTTTCCATTTAAATGCAAAAGCAAGGAGAGATCATAGATCAGGATTTTACTATATTTATTAGGAATAATACACTAGAAACCGAGAAAACAAATAAATAAATAAAAATAAAAATAATAATAACAATAACAATAATAATAATAATAATAATAATAATAATAATAATAATAATAACAGCAATAATAATAATAATAATAATAATAATAATAATAATGATCCCATGAAATAAGCCAATTTTCAATAAAAAAAAACCTTGCTTGGATTCCAGAATCCTATTACAGTGATATGCTTCATATGTTCATTAGCAAAATGTCACAGGTGAGCCGTATACAAAGAAAATTCATCCTTCTATATCGAAGGATATTATTTTGTATACAACGAATACTTAGAGAAGCAAATGGTGTAACCAACATACTATAATGTACAAGTTGACTACTTGATAGATCTAAAGAGAAATTACTTTTTGACTCTTATTTGAATGTCCAGTAAAACGCTGGTTGGATTTACATGTGAATTATTCTTCTAAGTCACAAAAGTTTGAACATCATATTTCTAAAATTTATGTAAATTTAGGTTTCAATATTATTATTCGTGTTGTGTAATAATGATAATATTGAAATCAAAATTTTGCAGACGTTTTTAAAAAGATGATGTAAGTTTGTACATCATCTTCTAGAAAATTCAGCAAATTATATTTCATTATTATAATACACAACACGAATAATATCAAAATCTAAATTTGCAGCGTTTTTAAAAAGATGATGTAAGTTTGTATACCAACTTTTTTAAAAGCTCTGCAAATTTATATGTTAACATTATTATCATTACACAAACACGAGAGAGAGAGAGAGAGAGAGAGAGAGAGAGAGAGAGAGATGTATATGACCTGGCAATTGGATACAAGGTACAGAGAGAGAGAGAGAGAGAGAGAGAGAGAGAGAGAGTGTATATGACCTGGCAATTGGATACAAGGTACAAAGTTAAAATAGCTCTATACCGGAGTGGTTCAAATGACTGGTAGTAACGCACGCTGGCTTTTCATGCAGGAAATCAAGGAAACTGTCTTTTTTTCCAAATATCCTGTACGTGAACTGGTAGATTAATGACGGCTGAAATGAAAGGAGGGTGACAATCTCGCCTGGATTTAAGGGTAAAGTACGATGGGATATAGAACATTTAACAATAGTTCCAGGATTGCGTTAGAAATGAAGAGAAGGGGATTTTTGGTTTTAATTGTTTTGCCAGTAAATCTCCCCTATATAATAAAGAGCAAGTGTCTCGCTACAATATAAATATATGTATATATGTATGTATATAAACATATATATATATATATATATATATACATATATATATGTATTGTGGCGGGATGTCACAAGAACAACCCCCACACCCTTGAATCACTCTAGACAGACAAATGTCTCCTCAGCACAAACTATCCCCTTACGTTATCAGCAGCGGGACTCTTGGACAAAAAGGACATAAAAACAAAACATAACCTTAAAACTATATCTTTTAAAACTAAACACAACCCAAAAAAGTCACACTTATCAGTAATCATATACTTACACAAAATATACATTAACCATACCACCATTCAAATAACCAACAAAACCCTTAACAAAACTTAAGATTAACCGCACACCAAAATTTGTATGTTTATATAATAAATTTTATGGACACCAACACACTGCCAACTGTCTTTTGCAGCCCACTAACACAGCTTTGTGGTCAACAGTCCTCTGGGTGGCAGTTTGTCACAACTACTTCCCTGATTGGGGTGTGGTTATTATCATAATCATCATCATCTTCATCAACGGCAATCGGAATTTCATTCGGTCGGGGTCATCATCAATCATCTAAATCCGAGCAGTCGTGTCAAGTTCCTTATTATAAACCAGGTCGTCAACAATCAATTTCACATTCAAAGAAAATCTCTCCAAAGGAGGAATTGCGGCTCAAATAATGAATCAACACTTCCTCGCTGGTCGAAATAATATAATAATGATAATAGTCCAGCATTCACACAACTGCCTCTGGTTGCAGTCAAATCAAAATAAACATTTACCCAAGACATGCACCACTGTCCTAACCTAGATAACACATAAACAAACAATCTCATTTATACCAACAGTCTTTCTCACAACAATCAATACACTAACTACCTTTCTCTCTCTCTCTCTCTCTCTCTCTCTCTCTCTCTCTCTCTGGATTTGGCAAACGAAAAATCAATAAAAATAAAACAAAAATCAATCCTCCACAGTACGTATATATACAGTATATACATGAATATATATATATATATATATATATATACAAACACATACATATACATATATATATGTATATATATACATGCATATATATATATACCTAAATATAAGGGTTGTAGTTAGGAAATGGGAAGGGGATAGGAGAGTTGAATCTGTGTGTACATATCTAAATATTAAGCCGTCATTTTTGACGGATTGCATACACTACTTTTGAATTATGCCCTTCTTATTTATTTAGATGCATAAATTTCATGGTATTTGTGGGCCTGCTACACTACGTTTAAGTTTACAGTTTGGTAAGATAAGCAAGGTTAAGCCAATATCTTTTCTTTTTTCTTATATTTCAATTTCTTTAAAATTTACTCATTACAAGATCAATTTTAATATTTTTATTTCTTAAAATTTACTAATCACACGATAAATCTTTATGTTTTTTTATTCCTTAAAAATTACTTATCACAGGCCCAATTTTCATATTTCTTCAAATTTACTTATCACAAGATCAATTTTCATATTTTTTTATTCTTTAAAATTTACTTATTACAGCCCCAATTTTTATATTTCTGCAAATTTACTTATCACATGATCAATTTTTATATTTTTTATTCCTTAAAATTTACTTATCACAGGCTCAATTTTACATTTTCATATTTCTTAAAATATACTTATCACAAGATCAATTTTTATGTTTTATTTCTTAAAATTTACTTATCACAGGCCATTTCTTTATATTTCTATATTTCTTCAAATTTACTTATCAAAAGACCAATTTTTATATTTTTTTTATTTCTTAAATTTACTTATCACAGGCCCAATCTTCATATTTTTCGAAGTTACTTATCACTCTCTCTACTCATTCTATTCGTGTAAACCAAATGCGTAATACCACTTCCTCACTTACCCAAGACCTTAATGACCAATAAACAATTAGATGAGGTCACATCACTAAACGAAACATTACGCGCCATTCATACAGTCCATCATTCTGCTTACAAACATCACTTCTCACCTTCTCGTTTTAGTAAGATTCACAGACACTGCCTATTCTCGGTCTCGTCTTTCCCCTCCGCTTCATTATTAATTTTCTCCTTTTTTTCCCTTCCACTGGAGAGACCTTCGTCTACTCTCCTTTTCAAATGTGCCTCTGGTGCTCTTCTATTTTCAGCTAATTTTCACTGCTCCCTCGTCTTTCTCACATTGAAAGAGAGAGAGAGAGAGAGAGAGAGAGAGAGAGAGAGAGAGAGAGAATGGTCAGTATTATGAAAAATCTCCTACAGAATGCCCAAAGACCTAGATATTAGAATTCATATTACGGATATGGAGTTTAATATACCGTGGGTTTTTGTTCAACAAATGGGATATGTGAGTTAGTTGCTGACGACGAGAAAGGGGAACAATATTCAAAACATGATTGAATAAAAGAATTAATACAGTTCTTCGAGATCAAGATGTCTCGAAACATCTTGATAGGTTTTCTCAATATTCCGACTGGTAATGTTTCTCAAAAGTTTATTTGCAATCAAGAATCAATCCTCAGAGATTTGAAAGAACCATTGTCAATGAATAGATCTGGATGGGAAGTAGCCAATGGTCTAGACCTACAAAACTCATGCTTAGACTTTTGTTAAGGCTTATCTTCATCTCGAGCTAGATGTTTGTTTTAAGATTCAGCAACCAAAAGTATATTTTAGGAGATCGGATCAATGTAGATGATAAAAGTTTAAAATATTGTAAAGAAAATTGTAGAAAGAGAACTAATACCTAAATAGGTAACTGGAAATAAATATTTGAAAACACGTTTCTAAAATTCGGTAAAGAAAATTCAAATGCACACTAGAATCGTGAATGGGATACTGGTAGCTCCTTGTAATTTACGCACACACACACACACACACACATATATATATATATATATAATATATATATATATATATATACACATATATATATATATACATATATATATACATATATATATATACATATATATATATATACATATATATATATATATATATATACACTATGCGTACGTGTAAACAAAGGCATCACAAAAAAATCATATCTTTCAAGACCAAGCAAGAACAGCATTCTCAAGATAGAGAGAGAGAGAGAGAGAGAGAGAGAGAGAGAGAAATACGGAATGACGATCCCAAAATGTGTCTGATAGGCTAATAAACTTTTGCATTTATGGTTCCTTTGGCCGTTACGTTGCACGGAAAATCTTCCTCTCCTTCACCATTAATGGATAGGGGGAGGGAGGGGGTCCTTCTCTGAGCTATGCAAAAAGCATACCACTTTTATATCTTTTATCCTCGGCTATATCTTAAGTGGTTTGTGAAGCGTAAAAGATATCAAAACAAATATGGCAATCTTTAAGATATGAATTGAACTGAAAAAATCTTATCCCTCCA
>NC_090726.1:54693769-54703769 GCF_036898095.1 Palaemon carinicauda | reverse complement strand
TTCGAATGGAAAACGAACCTTGATAAAAAAAAGAAAAAAGAAAAAAAAGAAGAAAAAGTAAGGGTTGATAGCGCTGTGTTCGTGGGGGAATGTATGTGCTGCTGATGAGATCAAGAGCTAAACCTCCATTCAGGTGTGCCAGGTTTAATGCCACAGTTGTGTGTTTTTCTCGAGCCACATCTACTAGGGAAGAAAAGTCTAATCAGAGAAAAAAAAATTGTAATGCAAGATGTAGAAAACAGTCACGAAATGGAATATTACCCTCATAAAATACGTAAGATTCCGAAAGAAGAAGTATTCTTATTAAGAAAAAAAAATGAAAAATGAATAAAAAATAAAAAAGAAGCCGATTCGTCCAAAGCCCGCGTCGGTATTATCTCCAAATCATTCGTACCCAAGAGCGTGCGTGACTGCTGCAGGCTAATAACCCAATACCCATTTTTTTTAAGTGTACCGTCTTCAAGGCACTATAATTTCTGATCTTCACAGGCAAGTGGCACTCAGACATACTCGGCCGGAGGGCATATAAGCAATCGTTGTCAGTTGCCCTCAATTTACTTCACACATTACACTCATTTACCCTTTCTCTCTCTCTCTCTCTCTCTCTCTCTCTCTCTCTCTCTCTCTCTCTCTCTCTCTCTCTCTCTCTCTCTCTGTTCACACATCACACTCATTTGCTCTTCTTTTCTTCTCTCTCTCACATCACACATTACACTCGTCTCTCTCTCTCTCCTCTCCTCTCTCTCTCTCTCTCTCTCTCTCTCAATTCACACATTACACATCTGCCCCCTTCTCTCTCTCTCTCTCTCTCTCAATTCACACATTACACATCTGCCCCCTTCTCTCTCTCTCTCTCTCTCTCTCTCTCTCTCTCTCTCTCTCTCTCTCTCTCTCTCTCTCTCTCTCTCCAAAAAAGTGGTAAACATCTCGAAGTTACTTCTCCTTGTCACCTCCATAGATTCCGAACTTTTATCATTATGAACCTCCTTCTAGCATCTGCCAATGTTCTTGATTCCCTACTCCTCCCCTTTCCCTAGCTTCCAAACTTTTATCACGCCCTACTTTAACGTCCTCCGCCCCCCTGACAAGTTTCCCCCTGACCCTGTTTTTCACAAAGCAAAGTTCAACTTTTCACGTCATCTTATTAGTCAGTCGCATTCCCCTAATTGCTGCTCCCTCTCATCTGCATTCTTTCCTTTGCCTTTTTTTTTTCTTTATCTCAAATTCACGACTCTCTTCGGCCTTATATGTCTTGTCTTACATTCCTGTCATTCTAATAATCCCTTTCCCCAATGAGCTAGAGTTCGGGAATTAGGTGGGTAGTCATATGGCTTTACATATATAGGGGACTAAACCAAAGTATTTACTGTATTGTAATTACGTTTTGTGGAGGTTTGCGAATCAAAATTAATTGCGCGGTAGCTTATTTCAAGAGGTTATGTAATTCATCACTATCAAAGTGACAACAACAATAATAATAATAATAATAATAATAATAATAATAATAATAATAATAATAATAATGGCAGCAGTCACGAATATCACTACTGGGGATAAGAACATGCATAATTGTCATTCAGCCAATAAAAAAAAAAAAAAAAAGAGAGAGATAAATAGGATGCATAAAATTGTGTATATCTTTAGAGGACTGTTAGCATGTCTAAACACAACCTTTTATTGATTCAGAATACATTTGCATGGTGAACGTATTCACTGTGCTGTTTCATAGCTTTTGACATTTACTCTATCTTCTTATCTCATGATCCCCGTAGGATAACGGAAATTGAAATCTGGTATTGCATATTGGAAGTCACACATAAAACACAGTATACGATATCATATTAAAGACTTGATTTGCAGTTCACGATTGAATAAATCTCTCTCTCTCTCTCTCTCTCTCTCTCTCTCTCTCGCTCTCTCTCCTTAGACCACAGTGCCACGGGTTATGTGTAATGAGGGCAGCAGTGACGATTATTGATGAAATACATATATCTGACACTGCTTATCTGCTTTAGGGTTGTGGTGGCCGATGTGGTAACGTCCCTGACTGGTGAACGCCAGACTGCAGTTCGAGTCAAGCTCAAACTCGTTCGTTTCTTTGGTCGCTGCAACCTCACCATCCTTGTGAGCTAAGGATGAGGGGTTTTATGGGAGTCTATAGGTCTATCTGCTGAGCCATCAGCAGCCATTGCCTGGCTTTACTTGGTCCTAGCTTGGGTGGAGAGGACCCTTGGGCGCTGATAATATGTGTATATGGTCAATCTCTAGGGCATTGTCCTGCTCGATAGGGCAATGTCACTATCCCTTGCCCCTGCCATTCATGAGCGGCCTTTAACCCTTTAAACTCTTTAATTGCTGGTGAAGGATGGAATGCAACAAGCTTTCTTCTTAATCAAGAAGTGTGACTTCAAGGTATTTATGACACTTTGCACTACTAAGCACTGAATCTCCAGGTACATATAATTACAGAAACCCATCATTGCACATTTACTAATAGCCTTAAAAGAAAATCATGTACTATCAACTCCTCTGTATGTGATGGTCAATAACACTAAAAACATCAGTATAATTGAATATAAATGTCATTGTTATTCATCGCAGCATGCATTAAATAATTTCTGTTGTTAAATCTCTCACCAGAGGAAGTATCTTATTTTAACAACTCGCAAATATGCTACGTAACGTGACAATTTTAACTTTCGTTTGATGGTGTATTTTACACATGCCATGCCTTGTCATAATTGGATAACCTGTTTAAATGATTATGTTATTCTTCTTATCTTTGAATCCTTCTTTCCTTCTCTCGTCTCACCTTCGCCTTCTCCTCCAACTACACAACATTATACCACCATGGCTCCTCTCGAACTGCCTGCCCAAATCCCTTTGTAGCACATACCTTCAACTTTCCTTCCTTCATAGTTTCTCCGTTTAATTCTACTTTCCTTTCCTTTTACTCTCACCAATCGTTGCTTCTTCATCCTATTCCTTCCAAAGACCATCCTAACAACATCAGGTTCCTGTCTCCCCTCAACTGTGTCAAGACAATTCCTATTCAACTATCAACAACTACAGTCAACTGCCCTAGACACGATTTCCTGGTTGCAGACAATTGACCCGACTTGAATTTAATCCGGACTTCATCCGGACATGTTTCAAGAGAAGGGGATTTCATAAGGATCAAGTCGACTTAGTTCAAGTGTCCACCATCTTGTATTCATGCACTGCAGCCGCAACTTCATAATTCCGGCTATTCTGCGATGCAAGAAATGTCTGCTGGAAGCCATCCAGCTCGAGAGAGAGAGAGAGAGAGAGAGAGAGAGAGAGGGGGGGGGTTAACTTAGTATTTGCTTTCAACATGTTAACTTGAAAAATATGAATATCAATTCAGGAACAAATTATTATTATTATTATTATTATTATTATTATTTCTAAAATTATCAAATTAATTAATTTCCAACTCATAGGTGGACAAAATAAATGTGAAGCTTCATGAAAAAAAATTTTGCAATTAGAAAACATATCCAGTGTAATGAATAGCAAGTGCAGTACAAAGTGTTTAAAACAACTAAATTACTAATCATCGCCTCTTGTTGGACAAACGCAATTTCGGTAGTCACAGAAGCGTGAAAACAAATAGTTTGTAATTTCCTTTCGACAATGCGCTTGCCTAAACGATTCAGAGGCCAGCTCGTTTTCAAAGTTTGTTGCAAAGATAATAAACAGTATGGTCATGAATAAAATTGAAAGACAGTCACCAAATAGAGAGAGAGAGAGAGAGAGAGAGAGAGAGAGAGAGAGAGAGAGGTTAACTTAGCATACTGCTTTCAGCAATGAAAACGTGTTAACTTGAAAACACAGAATATGAATTCAGTAACAAATTTCAAGCTCGTCGACGGACGAAAAAAAATGGAGAGAGAGAGAGAGAGAGAGAGAGAGAGAGAGAGAGAGAGAGAGAAGTTAAGTTAGCATATTGTTTTCAGCAATGACGACATGTCAATTAGAAAACAAAGAATACTAATTCAGGAACAAATCTCAAACTCGTCGACCGACGAAGAAATCTAGGAGAGAGAGAGAGAGAGAGAGAGAGAGAGAGAGAGAGAGAGCACCTCCCACCTCTCACTCCGGGGGGTTGACTGAATGACTTACAGTTTGACTTTCAATATAAACTTTTGATCTGTTATACGCCCTCTCATCTTTGCTTTTTTTTTTATAAGTTTTCTTTTCTTGTCCAAGGCAACAGCAGCAGCTAATTAGAACTTCTCATTTAAACTTTTTTTTAAACTTTTTGACTGTCAACTTTTTCTTTCTCCACCTCCAAGTCTTTCCTTGTTCGGTGGTTAATTGAACTTTTTCTCCTCCCTCTCCCTCCTCTCACTCTCCTCTTCACCGCTCTCGACAGTTTTGGTTTTTTTACATGAAAATATGTCTTTCGACCCCCTTCCAAGAACACTTCCAGATTTTTTCCCTTCTCGTCCATTGTTTTAAACATTTTCGTTTTCTGTTTCGTCAGCAGTGATCCTTAAGATTCCCTTCTGCTGTTCTTCTTAATATTACATCTTACACACTAGTGTATTTATAATATAAATGATAGCCTTGCATCTATCTGGCACTCAAAAATCCGTTCTTTTCTATTAACTCTTTTCTTCACAACATCCAATAACCCAACTTTTATGCTACCGAATGATATATCATTCTCTTCAGCTTACCTCAAGTTTTTTGTTGTTTTTTTCTTAAAAAAGGCTTAGAATTAAAATTGCAAAAAACTTCTAACTTGATAATTTACGTGAATGCTATTTATTATCTAATATTAATCGGTATTTTACATTAAAAGAATTCAGTCAACAGTAAAATCATAACAGCTGGGTTTAATAACATTTACAATCAAAAACTCGCAATCTTCTTCCCAGTTTGATATCACCTAAAGATGAAGCAGCGTCACCGTTTCCTGCTGTTTGTGAGAATACTATTTCCGACGTTGGTCTCATTAGTACTTAACTCTAAATTTCGAAATATTCGCGGTTGTGTAAATCCATTAAAGTACTTTTTTAAAAAAATGATGTAATCAACACTATTGAATCTTATCTAAAGCGTCTATTCAAATAGAAAAAACTTAATCAATAAGTCTACTACCACAGTAATCTATATATGACTGATTAATTACTGTAAACGGGAGTGTCAACGAATAATTCCATCAATGCGGGGAATCATTATTAGAACAACCTTCTTTCTTGTTACAGACGACAGTACCGGACATCACGTGAAATACCTGTCAAGTTCGTGAATGACATGGTCACATCAAAATCAATCGTAAAATAATCACTCAAAGAAACTGGTCAATAAAATAGTAACGTTATGGTCAAATTCTGGTAATACGGAGCCTGGTCAACAAAATAGTAACGTTACAGTCAAAGTCTGGTAATATGGAACCTGGTCAACAAAATGGTAAAGTTATGGTAAAATTCAGGTAACATGGTGCCCAGTCAATAAAATGGTAACGTTATGGTCAAATTCAAGTAACATGGTGCCTGGTCAATAAAATGGTAACATTATGATCAAATTCTGGTAACACGTTGCCTGGTCAATAAAATGGTAACGTAATGGTCAAATTCTGGTAACACGGAGCCTGGTCAATAAAATAGTAACGTTATGGACAAATTCTGGCAACAGGGAGACTGGTCAATAAAATGGTAACATTATGGTCAAATTCTGGTATTACGGAGCCTGGTCAATAAAATGGTAACGTAATGGTCAAATTCTGGTAGCACGGAGCCTAGTCAATTAAATAATAATGTTATAGCTAAATTCTGGTAACACGGAGCCTGGTCAATAGAATAGTAACGTTATGGACAAATTCTGGCAACAGGGAGACTGGTCAATAAAACAGTAGCGTTATGGTCAAATTCTGGTTACAATGAGCCTGGGCTATAAAATAGTAACATTATGGTCAAATTCTGGTAATAGGGAGCCAGGCCAATAAAATAGTAACATTACGGTCAAAATTTTGGTAACATGGAGCCTGGTCAATAAAACAGTAACGCTATGGTCAAATTCAGGTAACACGGTTCCTGGACAATAAAATAGTACGTTATAGCCAAATTCTGTAACATGGAGCCTGTTCAATAGAATAGTAACGTTATAGCCAAATTCTGGTAACATGGAGCCTGTTCAATAGAATAGTAACGTTATAGCCAAATTCTGGTAACATGGAGCCTGTTCAATAGAATAGTAACATTATAGCCAAATTCTGGTAACATGGAGCAGGCTGGTCAATAAAATAGTAACGTTATGGACAAAATTCTGTCAACAGGGAGACTGGTCAATAAAATAGCAACGTTATGGTCAAATTCTGGTAAAATAGAGCCTGATCAATAAAATAGTAACGTTATGGTCAAATTCTGGTAACATGGAGCCTGGTCAATAAAATAACAACGTTAGGGTCTAATTCAGGAAACAAGGAGCCTGGACAATAGAATAGCAAGGTTATAGACAAATCCTGACAACAGGGAGACTATTCAATAAAATAGTAACGTTATGGTCAAATTCTGGTAACATGGAGCCTGGTCAATAAAATAACAACGTTACGGTCTAATTCAGGAAACAAGGAGCCTGGTCAATAGAATAGCAAGGTTATAGACAAATCCTGACAACAGGGAGACTATTCAATAAAATAGTAACGTTATGGTCAAATTCTGGTAACAATAAAATAATAACGTTACAGTCCAATTCAGGAAACACGGAGCCTGGTTAATAAAATAGTAACGTTAGGGGTCAAATTCTTTTAACATGGAGTCTGGTCAATAAAATAGTAACGTTACGGACAAATACTGGTAATATGATGCCTGGTCAATAAAATAGTAACGTTAGGGTCAAATACTGGTAATACATGCAGTGCCTGGTCAATAAAATAGTGACGTTAGGGTCAAATACTGGTAACACGGTGCCTGGTTAACAAAATAGTAACGTTAGGGTCAAATACTGGTAATACAATGGCTGGTCAATAAAATAGTAACATTAGGGTAAAATTCAAGTAACAGCCTGGTCAATAAAACAGTAATGTTAGAGTCAAATTCTGGTAATACGGAGCCATGTCAATAAATTAGAAACGTTATGGTCAAATACTGGTAATACTGTGCATGGTCAATAAAATAGTAACTATATGGTCAAATTCTGGTAGGTAACAGGGACTTGGCCATTAAATAATAATGTTACGGTCAGTAACATGGAGCCTGGCCAATAAAATAATAACGTTTCGGTCAAATTCTGGTAGGCAACAGGGACCTAGCCATTAAATAATAAAGTTGCGGTCAAATTCTGGAAATCTGAGCCTAGTCAATAAAATAATAATATGGTCAAAATTGATAACACGGGACCTCGTCAATAAAACAATAATGATATGGTCAAATTGTGGTAACACGAAAGCACAATTACAAACAATGCTTGCGTTCATCCAAGTTTATTAAGCGCCCAACACGAAGTTAACGAAGACCTATGGATGAAAATTTCCACCAAGCTCTTTTGATAAACGTGGCACCCCCAGAAACAGAAATCCTAAAGGCTTATGTTGGACTGCATGAAAGGGGGAGCCTTAGGCATTGTGTGCATCCAAGAAAATTTAGACTACAAACAACAAGGCACCTGAATATAAAAAACATACGGTAGCAAAAGACAGATTCATTTGTATTCCAAACACGATTTGGGTTTTACGGATGAAACGCTGTGCTCAACGAATTCTCAGAGAGAGAGAGAGAGAGAGAGAGAGAGAGAGAGAGAGAGAGAGACTAAACACGTGAATAAACTGGGGTTGGAAAGAATAAAACTGATGAAAGGTCAGACAATAAGAAGGTCGTCTCTGGGAAGCGAATCGTGAAGTGGAGAGTCAAGGGGCGGGTTTAGGTATGGGGGAGGATAAGGAGAAGGGGTGAGGAAAGGAGAAGGAGGAGGGGGGTGTACTGTGAGTAGAAGAAGAGGAGGAACTTAGATTCAAGGACCCTTGTTAACTTTTCCGCTCCTTAAGAAGTTTTACAAAAGTTAGTCTGGCTCTGCCACTCATCAAGATAGGTTTAGAAGACAGTGATATGGTGGAGCAATTCTCTCCTTTCCCCCCAACAACTCAGCGCCACTAACACCCCATTTCCATGCCGGAAAACTCTTGAAGAGTTCGGAAGAATAGAAATCAAGTCAGGATGCGAAGGGCGCCGTGCAATTGATATACCTTATTATGCTTTCTTGTCATTGAAGTCAAGCATGGTCGAGCAATAGTGAGGGCAATTTTTTGGTAACAGCTAATATTCTCTCTACTAGTGTACGCAATCCGTCAAAAATGACGGCTAAATATTTAGATGGGTATGCATTCAAACGCACCACCCTCCCATTTGGGCATGACTACTCTCTCTCTCTCCCTATACCCAAGGGAAGGAGAGAGCTGGGCGTGACCAATATATATATATATACATATATATATATATATATATATATATATATATATATATATATATTATCCGTTTCCGAGTGGGGATATTTTAACATGGTAAAAGGGTTTGAGCATCGCCCTGATCTGCTAAGCTGTACTAGTCAGTGCCACCCATACTATGCTGGTTTGCTGTGAGCGATCAAACCAAATTCTCCCACCATCACCATTCCGCAGTGGGCAGCGTGGTGATGAAAACTGGCTAAACCCCAGACATGCTCATGCCTTAGGTCTTTGTCCTGTAGTGGAATATATATATATATATATATATATATATATATATATATATATATATATATATATATATATATATATATATATATATACTGTATATATATATATATATATATATATATATATATATATATATAAACCGGACACATGTTTTTTATGTAGGGGAGATGATGCGAACCATGTGAACGCCTGTCAACGTGTCCCTTCTTACGCACACACCTACATAGCGTATAAAAAGGTCTTAACACCATCGATAACGATGCACATTTTCCATGAGCCGATTCCCCAGTTTTACCGTTTAACAAACAACGCTAATCACAGCATCCACTGAAAATTTCCAGCATCTAATCTCCCCACCGTGTTCCTAATGGCGACGTGATGGCTAGCTATTACTGGATTCTTTCCAGGACAACGGAATGCTTTAAAACAGATGGTACACTAATCGCAAGGTGATAAAAGCTCATAATAGCATGACGCCACCCAGGATTAACGACCTATTTTGGCGTTTCAGTGTCCTATGGCAGGTGGGCGACGCTGGTAGGGTACGTGAGAGTCCTGGAAGAGGGTAGGAGTAGGGGATTTTGAGTTTATAAATTCATCAACACCATAATAATCTTTAAGAGGGGATGCGAGAGATGGGTGAGGCAATCATATTTTTTTATATGAATATCTCTCTAAAGGCAGCATCGGGATGTTTAAAGGTTTAAAGGTCGCTCATGAATGGCAGAAGAAAGGGTCAGTGACAATGTCCTAACAAGCAGAATAATGCCACCAAGCCCCCTCTCCACCCAAGCGATGATCAAGGTAGACCAGGCAATGGCTGCTGATGACTCGGCAGATAAACCTATAGGCTCCCCAAAAGCCCCCTTCTTTAGTTAAAAAGGATGGTAAGGTTACAGCGACCAAAGAAACTAACGAGTTTGAGCGGGACTCGAACCCCAGTCTGATGTTCACCAGCCAGGGACGTTACCACATCGGCCACCACAACCCAAATAAGATACACTTATTATTAGGAGAGTATCAATAATCCTAGTCTTGAGCCTCACATAGAAAGTTTGTAAATCCTTACAAGATCTACTTCCTTATATTCTGTATTGTAACCAAACTTCTCTCTCTCTCTCTCTCTCTCTCTCTCTCTCTCTCTCTCTCTCTCTCTCTCTCTCTCTCTCTCTCTCTCTCAAGTTACCTCAAGTTAAAAAATCGTCAGTAAAACAATTTAATTCTTTTTATAATAAGAATGAAAGTGGTTGAATTTTGCGGAAGGACATGGATTATGTAAATGATATATTGTACTTATCC